>NC_050456.1:12043409-12232185 GCF_903995425.1 Onychomys torridus
TGAATTCACTGTTTAGACCGAACTAGCAGGACAGCAAGCCTCCATGATCTGCCTGTTTCTGCACCGCTGCTCCCACACTGCGCTATAATTATGCACCACAGTCTTGAGCATGTGTCCTTGGGATTTGAACTCAGGCCCTCATGTTTCTGCAGCAAAGACTTTACCCATTGACCCATTTCCCTGGGCCCATAAACGATCATTTTAAATTAGTTTAAATCATGCTGTAAACTGCAGCTCTAGCGTCTTTTCTAGTCTGACATGCTTTTAATTGTATTAAATTGTATTTATTCTTTATTTTTTGGAGCATTCTGATATGTCTTCAAGTCTGATGGCAACACAAAGCTGGATATATGCTTCTTCCACTGGCTCAGCAGCATGAGGCTGAGATAGAAAAGCTCTGGACAAATGCCTCTGTACTGCCTTTTCCAAATCATGCCCACATAAAGCCAAAGTTGCTTTTTCTAACTGCACTGTTGAAACATCCCATGATGACATTCATTTATCATCCAGGGATGGATAGACCGATGGGTGTAATGGTTGTCTGCCTTTAGAAGGCAAAGGACGCTTGTAGACATTAGCTTCAATTGTAAAAATTGAGCCTCCTCATTTATAATGATGCACATTTTTACTTAGGCATTTAAGTTATCTGAAACATGTTTAAGTTAGTATGTTACAAAGTCCATTGTTAAATTTATTACTGTAGACAGTACATAAAAACAACATCCTGACTGCTGGTTGTGGTGCTCATAAGTTATAATAGAAACACTGAAGTTAGTATGCTCTTTCTGAGTGACTTTCATTCAGATGGATTTATTTGGTAAATTGATAAAATCTGGTATACTGGTGTTAAATTTTTAGCACAAAATGACATTTGTCCCCTTTAATAAAATTAATTTGCTAATCAATTTTTCATAAATAGTCTAATGACAAGAATAAATAAAATTACTCAGAATTTCTTTGTGGCATGCTTTAATTTTTACATGCACATAGGCATTGTTAAATAAATGTAAAGGATAAGCATTCTCTGTTCAGTGTTGGGAGATATCAGCTGATCATATCAGATTGCAGCTGATGGCAATGATTTTACAGCAGCGTCAATCAATTATGCATCATCTGACCACTAACAAGCTTAAATATCATCACTGTATTATGATGAATCTGGCCGATAGTAAAGCCTAAGTTAACTGTTAGTCATTAGGAAGGATGGCTTTGACCTTAGCCTGGTCTGCTCCATACCTAAGGTCCTGAACTGGGCATGTATTCACTCTTTGCCACTTATAGGGGACATTTAAATATATTTGGAGAAACTGCTTGCTATGAGGGTGTGGAAGGAGCAGCTGTCATCTAATGAGTGGTGTGTTGGATAACACCATCATAAAACTCTGGCACATAGTGTGGCAGTATAGAACAAAACCTAACTTTAACTTATTAAGAAACAGTTAGCTTTTCTGAATTTCCATTTCAGATTTGAAAGTTAAAACTAAGAATGACCTTGCAGAAATGTAATGGTAACAGACATAAATATCTTGTTTTGGCTGACTTTCCAACCTTCCATGCACAGTCTCACCTCAGGACTTAAGCACTTATTCTTCCACCTGCTTGGAAAGCTCCTCATAGTTCATTATAGCTGTGTACCTCAATTGCTTCACATTTAAGGACAGGCAAATATATAGACGCAACTCCAGTTACATATGTAACTGACTGAAAAGTGTGATCTACTAATTGTTTTAACACTCCATATTCTCCTTTTCCAACTAAATTTCTACCACAGGACTTATGAACACAATATATATCACATATATGTCTACACAAACATGTATTTGCATGTATGTATGCACAATTTTTCTTTATGTAAAATATACATTAAAATACATGTGTATTTATTATGTAATAAATATGTGTACATAATACCTATTTTCTGTGGGTTTTTTTAGTTGTGTTAATAAAAGAAGTGGGTAGCTTACCACACGACCAGGAAGAGGTCTAAATAAAAGCATCATTGATCTTCCTCTGTCAGATATTGTAACAGGCACTAGAGATAGTAATAGAAAGGAAAGTAAACCACTTCTCCTCTCATGAAGCACATATTCCATGTACCACATGAAATAAATACAATATAAAATATCTTGTCAGATTAAAAGAACTAGAACTGGAGAATTGTGAACCAGACACTTTTTCATTAAGTGATAGAGAGAGCTTCTCTGGTAGGTATCACTTAAATGGATAACCAAGAAAGTTAATTACCATATCCACAACTAATAACAACAGTCAGTATTTATTGCATGTTTTTGTATGTAGTGATATGAAATAATTTTCTTTTATTAACAAAATCGCACTCTCAACAAAGTTAAGATATGGAAATGATTTTTATTACCATATCATTATGAATAAAATAAAATGTAGAAAGCAAAATGCCATAAATAGAAGTGTACCAAACACTTAAGGAACCATAGTTATTAGCATTTTGAAGAGCCATTTCTGAGCTCTGATAAACTGAGGCTAACTCAGGTCTAATCACTATACTCATTAATTCAAAATATTTAACCCATCCATGTGTCCAAAGATAAGGTAAAATCGTCTGAATCTTTGCCAAATTATTGTGTAGACTGTCATTTAATTGTTTTAGCTATGTAGAGGATAGCAGAATGCCCCATGAGTTAATTCCACAGTATGAACTAAGGTCTAAATGCAGGAGGGCTGTGCTATGCCAGGTTATAATATGAAGCTGGAGCATGACCAAAGGAGTCTAGCAAGGAAAGGCTGGCAGTCTGTGCTACTCAGATTTTCTTTCCTCTGTGACAAACAAACAAACAAACAAACAAACAACCTAAGAGAAAGAGATTGAAAGTACAAAGATTTATGTTGGCTCATCTTTTCCAAAGTTTCAGTCCAACATCAACTGGATATATTTTTTTTGTTCCTAAGGTGAGACATAATATTATAACATGGATTGTGTAGCAAAAGTTGACCACCTCACTGTAGCTAGGGAAAACAGATAGGAAAGGACAAATAACAAGATCTATCTTTTCTAGGCATACAGAGCAGTGATTCCTTTTCCCTCCTATGCCTTTTCTCTAAATGTCATTCTGTTATGAACATATCAAGACATCCAATGATTAGGTTAGGTTGCTCAGTAATCAATCAATTTGAAAACCCAGCAACTGGCAACAAGACCCCAAAACATGAGCTTTTGTGAGGTACTTGGTTTAAAACCACAGTATTCTCTACTTGGCCCACAGATGTTCATGTCCATCTTCACAGTACAAAATGCATTTAGTTCATTTGCAAGATCCACAGAGATATTTCTTATATTTCTCTTTCAGAGATGGACCTATGATCATGAGTGTTTGGAATCAGTATGAGTGTTTGGAACCAAACTACGGTACTTCGAAAAAGCAACAAGCATTGTTTGAGGGGTAATTACTTATTTTATATTTTCACATCATTTATACTTTCCCTTTCTTACTCTGAGCACCTTCATATACTTTTTCTTGCTCTCTTTCAAGCCCATGGCTTCTTTTTATATTAATAGCTCTTTACTCTTTGGGGACCCCTGCTACTCTGCTCCCAAATAAATCACATGTGTAAGCTTATTCTTAATTATAAATACCTGACCTTAGCTTGGCTTGTTTCTAGTCAGCTTTCTTAACTTTAAATTATCCTGCTATCTGGGGCCACAGGGCTTTTATCTTTCTCTATTCCTGTACACCATCTCTTTCCTTCTCACTCCATGTCTCACTGTATGGCTAGGTGGCTGGCCCCTGAAATCCTCTCATTCTCTCTCATTCCTTCTTCCTTTCCTCCCAGATTCCTCCTTCTATATCTTCTCTCTGCCTGCCAGCCCCACCTATCCTTTCTCCTGCCTTGCTGTTGGCCATTCAGATCTTTATTAGACCATCAGGTGTTTTAAACAGGCAAAGTAACACAACTTCACAGATTTAAACAAATCCAACATAAAGAAAAGTAACACACCTTAAAATAATATTCCCCAGCAACCTTTTTTTTCTAAACAAAAATCAAATGTTTTAGCTGTAACATAGTAAGAATGTATACAATAAGAACAACTATCAAGTAAAGATTACATTCACAATGTACTGAATTCCAATTCATTTGTGTCTGATAAATTTAAATAACATACTCCATATTTTATCTACCTTAGGAAATCCAAAATTTTATACCTAATTTACTTTCTATCATATCTAAGGAAAGCTACAACTATAACTATCTAGTCACCAACTCCATCAAAGGCACCAGAAGGATATAATATTATTTGAGTAAACAAAAAGTGCATTGCAAACAACTTCCTAAAACTGTAGAAATGACAAAGACATCTGATGGCCTGGACAGTCATCTGAAGTTCCTCTGCAACATTGAGGCATACATCTTCAGCCTACAGATCCATAGTATCTTTCTGATTTTTCAATGAAGCATGAAATTTGAAAGACTGTCCCCTCTATATTGGCAAAGTTAGTCAGTCACTTTCCTATGTGTCCTACAGAATGTCTGGCAGTTTCTTCTCTGAAGCAGGAACCCTGAAGGACCATCCCACAAAGTTCAGCAGTCACTTTGCTGATGGTCCTGCATGTCCAGTTTATACAAATTACTGTCAAGCAGTCCAGGCAAGAGTAGCTTCTTGCTCAAAACTTAAGCCTTGCCACATTGAAAGCAAACTCCATAAGGAGTTTTTTAGATGTCTATCATCTTTGAAGTAAATTGGAGCTGCCAGGGACAGATGTTTCTCATTGTCATGAAAAGCCCTAAGTTAACAACATGTTTTAATTGCTATATTCTGTGCATCTTTGAAAGTTTAGGAGACCACTTATTTATCTAAAATATATCACTACACAATCTGGAAAGCATTCCTAACATATCTACAATTTTGACTGTTCTAAATGACTAACCACTAACCTATGTTTCTGAATATCCTATATAGTTTATAATAATAGCTTTTAAAAACTAGAACTTCACCCTACATTTTGAAATGAACTTCATAGGCATACTGCCTCAAAAATGGAAATATACAAAGCTATATGTTATAACAAAAATAACTTTAAATTTATAACAATATACAAAAATCCTTTAAACAAGAGTAGAAATATATACACAGTGTAACAAAGACAACTTATTTGTATCAATATACTATATTACCCTAAATTATAATATACATCTATAACCTACCAAATAAACAAAAAACACCCACGCCCCCTAACTCTTAGGAGTGTGGGTATAGTTTTCTTTAAATTGGCTGTGGATGAAAGCATCTTTAGGGTCACTGAGAAAATTTTGAGATAATGACCAAGTCCTGGGAAGACTAGCAATAACCGTTGTTGATAGATATCACCTGACAAAGTTCAGGAATTCTCCCTTGATCACACCTGATCAATATCATTCCTGAAGAAATCCACAACCTCTCATCTCCTGTGGGAACAAAACTCCAAAGCATTTTTAATTTGCATTTGACAAATATATTTTTTTTTATTTCTCTTTTAAAGCTAAGGCATCCCTAAAGTATCTAGGTTAGTTCAATTAGCAGTCCAGTTCTTCACAATTCCATGTCTCTTAGTAGCTATTGTTTGCTTGTCAGCATTCAAAATATTCAAAATCAACACAATAACATACAGGATACAGACTCCTTGTTTATTTCCTTTTTCTATGTGGCTCATCCTTTTTTAATACTTTTACTTTTCTCTTTAAAGACATTATTATTTATTCATTTTCCCCATGACTATACTTTTTCTTTCTATCTTAAGCCTACATACATTCCAGTAAAACACACTAGACTGTGTTTAGAGGTTTTTTTTTTCCATATGAACCATTTTTACTGCATATCTTTTAGCTTTTTTTTTTTTTTTTTGATCATGTAAACAAACCTTTAAACTGCTAACCTATATCTGGATCCGTCATGAGTGTTTCTCAGCTGACTCTGCCTGCTTCTGGGTTAGTGAAAGCCAGACGAAAGCTCACAACCCAGTCAGAGGTTCATGACTAAAACCTGCAATCAACATTTCTAGAGCTCTAGAATGCCAATGCTTACACTGTGGCAGGCATTTTTACTTAGTTTTTTGTTCCTGCTTAATGTACTGGTGCTCAAGGGCTTAGCAGCTGGCAGAAATGCTTAAAAGAGCCAGATCCTCTTTTTTCTTTCTTTTCAAGCTTTCTCAGGCCCTATTGAAATTCAAATATCACATTAGTATGCCAAAATGTTGTTGGTTGTTTTTTGACACCTTACTCTTTGGGGAGCCCACTACCTGCTCCCATGTAAATCAGGCATGTAGGTTTATTCTTAATTATAAATACCTGGCCTTAGCTTGGCTTGTTTCTAGTCAGCTTTCTTAACTTTAAATTATCCTGCTATCTGGGGCCACAGGGCTTTTATCTTTCTCTATTCCTGTACACCATCTCTTTCCTTCTCACTCCATGTCTCACTGTATGGCTAGGTGGCTGGCCCCTGAAATCCTCTCATTCTCTCTCACTCCTTCTTCCTTTCCTCCCAGATTCCTCCTTCTATATCTTCTCTCTGCCTGCCATTCCCACCTATCCTTTCTCTTGCCTTGCTTTTGGCCATTCAGATCTTTATTAGACCATCAGGTGTTTTAAACAGGCAAAGTAGCACAGCTTCACAGATTTAAACAAATCCAACATAAATGAAAGTAACACACCTTAAAATAATATTTCCCAACAAGACTATTTCTCCCTCTCTCGGAATTCCTTCATAGTCAGTAGTTTATGTGTAGAGCTGTGGTCCTTCCCTTGTCCACTTGGCATGTCTATTGGTGCCATCCTTCTTCACATCATGATTAGGCAGTCATGTCGGAGAGATTTTAGTAGTGTAGTTTCTGACACTACTAGGAGCCACAATCTCATAACAAATTCCCTGATCCCCCAGCTCTTACAATTTTTCCTACTCCTCTTCTGAAATGTCCCCTGTACCTGGGTCCGGGAGTAGTTTTATAGATTTATTCACTGGGACTGGGCTCTATCACTCTGCATTTTACTTTATTGGCATTTTCTATAATGTTTCTCTGTTGTAAAAAGAAATTTTCTTGATTAGGCATGGGGATTACACTTATCTGTGAGTATAAAGACAATTATTTAGAATATACTTAGAGATTATATTATTTTATTGAAATGGTGAATGTAGGTTCTTCTCTAAGATCCAGACTTCACTAGACAGAGGAAATTAGCTAGCTTTCCCATGTAATCATGGTTCCTCTCTTGTTGAGTGTACCTTAAGTTCAATTAGAGAGCTTTTGGTTACCACCAAGGTATGTATGTATCCTTAGGGTTTTCATGCCATGGTGGCCTATTCTTATGGTTCATAGATGTCATAGCTCAGTGGGGACATTGGTCGCTTCCCTCCTTTGGTTACTTGCATGGCACCATGAAAGCTACTCCTCAGGAAACATTCAAGTAAGCTTCAGCATAGGGGCCTATGGGTCCTACATCTGAAGAGCATAGCGTCTTCAATGGTAGAAACTTCCCTTCTACCTCAGGGGAAACCAAACGTCCTAGGGACAGTTTACAAACTTTTGTGAGTCTCTTGGTCACGCTGACAATAACTCAAAAGAGAGCTTCCCCTGCCTGGTGTGTGGATTTTTGTTAGGGAGTCTTTGGCTCTTGGAGAGAGTGTTGTTAGTCAAGATGAGAAATTTCATATAAACTATGTGTTTTTACACACACACACACACACACACACACACACACACACAAATACAATAAAATATAATCAATGGGACTTTTAGATCACTAGTTAATAGTATGGTTCCATAGAACTTTTTCAGACATAATTATTGTTATTTTGCCCTGTTTCCTCCTTCTTCTTTATCACATTTCCCCGTCCCTAATTATAGCTCGCCTTCTTGCCCATTTCCCAATCAAATAACTTTTACCCTGCTATTCCCCTCTCTGTTGCACCCCTATTTCTTACTGTGTTAATTGTTCCATTTTACTTTCTTGGTTTCTGCAGTTACTTTAGGCTATGTACTCACATCTAAAGAGTTAGAGCTGGGAGTCTCCAATTATATAGAATATGTGATGTTTATCTTTCTTGATGTGGGCTGCTAAATTCAATATGCATTTTTCTAATTCCATCCATTACCTGCAATAGTCAATATTTTATTTTTCTTTATGGTTAAATACTATTCCATAGTGTTTATAAACCATGTTTTCATAATATTTAGGATATTTCCCTTTCCCAGCTATTGTGAGTAGAGAGATATTGAACATGGCTGAGCAAGTAGCTGCAAAGTAGGATGTCAAGTCCTTTTGGCATATGCCAAGGAATGATATAGCTGGTTCACATGGTAGACGTACATTTAGCTTTTTGAGAATTCTCCAAACTAATTTCCATAGTGACTGGACTAGTTACAATTCTACAAACAGTGAATGAGTCTTTCCTCTTCCTTGCAACCCCTCCAGAATCAGTTGTTGGTTGTTTTTGTTGATCTTTGCCATTCTTACTGGGTTAAGATGAAATCTCAAAAGTTGTTTTGATTTGTGTTTCCCTAATTGGTAGAGGTGATAAAGATTTTGTGTAAGTATTTGTTTGCTGTTCATGTTAAGTTTATTGCACTTTGGTTAGAGAGAATACAAGGAGCTATTTCAGCCTTATTTATTTTGTAAAGATTTGTTTTGTGCTCCAGGATGTGGTCCATAAGCTGTCATGTGTTGCTTAGTAGAATATGCATTGTTTTGGTGTTTGGGTGGAATTTTCTTTAGATTATTTGTTAAGTTCAATTCATGTATGATATCAATTAATTCCTATGTTTTTCTTTTTTTCTGATGACCTTTCTATTGGAGAAATCTTGTTTTTCCCTGAAAAGGGATGAACTAGATCTTGTCAGTCCCTCCCAGATCTGGATCTAGAACCAGTCCAGAAACCAGGCAGACATGTCAAAGAAAACTAAAAAGGCTTCCATGACTTACTAAAAGGAGGCCTGGGGTTGGGGGCACAGTAATGCTTGCTATCTCCTTTTCAAGCATGGCTGTTCAATCTGAGAGTCTATAGGACCGAAAGAGCGCCGTGGAGACTTGGATTTATGTTTTAAAGTGCATACCTCCTTGAGAAGTTTAGCTTCTTGAAGATCCTAGAACAAAGGGTCCAGCTTCAGAATTTTGGTGGCTTGTCCGATCTTGCTGGGGAACTTTAAACCTAAACACTGAGTGGAGAAAAAAACAAGTCCATGATTGTCTGATTAAAGCAAGCTGTATTTTGGAGTGCACCTGGGACTAGCCAGTCTTGTTTCCTCTCCCTAAATCAGGATTTTAGATACAAGCTCTTGCTGGCCTCTTGAAAACTGTTTTATGGGAGAGATAAAGTATTTATCAGGGCAAGAGAATCACCTTTTATACATTTTTGTTTGTTTGTTTTTTGAAACAGATTTTTTTCTGTGAAGCTTTGCGCCTTTGCTGGAACTTACTCTGTAGCCCAGACACGGACCAGCATTCTTTTATACACTGTTACAAAACGTACATCAAAAACCGGGCGCTGGTGGCGCCAGCCTTTAATCCCAGCACTCTGGAGGCAGAGGCAGAGGCAGACGGATGTCTATGAGTTCAAGGCCAGCCTGGGCTACCAGGTGAGCTCCAGGAAAGGTGCAAAACTACACAGAGAAACCCTGTCTCGGAAAAAAAAAAAAAAGGTACAGCAAGGGTAAAGATATACATCACTTAGCATAGGTCAAACAGAAACTTATTCTTAACTGTCTTAACTGCAAACAGAAAGCTTAACCTGCAAGGTATATTGTTCCTGTTTTGATCTCACAGTTTCATCACAGCCATAATAGCCCTAGATAAAATAGTAATACATATCATTCATCCCCTTCCAATGTTTTCTTGACATCTTTTGTTTTTATTTATATTTTGGTGTTGCTGTTTATTTTTTATTTTGTGATAGGAGCACATAAAATGTTACTTACTCTACTACAATTGGAAGTTGGGAATACTTCATTAACTCTAAATACTGGGTTGAACAAAAGATCTCTAGAACTTTTTCTTATTACATAATTTTGTGTCTATTGAACAGCAGATCCCAAGCCCTGACAACATCTAACATATTTTCTGCTTCTAAAAGTTTTATTCTTACAACTACTTAATAGGGAATCCTGCAACAGTTGTCCTTCTGTGACTGAATTTTTTCGCTGGGTCCTCCGAGTTTACTGATGTTGACAGAAATTCCAGAATATCCTTTAGACATACATGTAATATGTAGAAAACTCTCATGCCTGCTGCTTTTATTAATGCAGACATAAAATATTATACCTTTCTACTTTGAAAATAATGGAAAATATGAAGTAGCCTTCAATACTTCACTTAAAAATATTTGCTTTTTATGTAGTTATCCTCCCAAAGGATACTATAGAAAAATATTTACATTTTACTTTTTCTTTTTCCTTTTTTTTTTTTTTTCCGAGACAGGGTTTCTCTGTGTAGCTTTGCGCCTTTCCTAGAACTCACTTGGTAGCCCAGGCTGGCCTCAAACTCACAGAGATCTGTCTGCCTCTGTGACTTCTCCTATTTGAAGACTTTTATAGTTTAATTTCAATCTAGACTTGTTCTCAACAATTCATTTACTGTGGGAATCCCTTTTACATTTCTTCTGGGATTGATATTTTCATGTGCGTTTGGTACTTACTCATCTGGTTTTCTAGTATATCTTCTTGTTCTAGCAGGACACATTCCCAGTTAGCTTTCTTAAAAACAGTACAATGAAGATACACTTTTGGAAACCATGAAGGTCTGACCATCTCTTTTAGAATCCTCACAAATAATTGATAAATAAAAATAATCCATGTTATATAATTCAAAATTGAAAAATACTTTAACTTAGAATTTGAAGGGTTGATTTAGCATCTTTTTTCCCTCTGTTGCTCATATCTGTTGTGTTCTGATTATTTTTCTTCTGTTTACAACCATCATTCTCCATGAGAGCTACCAGAACCGTATTTATCAATGAAGAAATAAAATTATATGGGAACATGAGTAGAGAAGGGTCTTTTATTTTAAACATTTTTATTGTGCTTTATTTCTTTTAAAAATTGATTTGTTTTTGTTTGGAAACCTAAAGCTACTCTTCTGGGCTCATCCTGTGGTTTTACAAACTCTTTTTGTCTATTATATTTATTTGTATTTTAATTTACTAAAATTAAACCTAGTCTGAGATTAAAAACTACTCTGTGTGTGTGTGTGTGTGTGTGTGTGCTTGTGTGTGTATCTGTGTGTGTGCTTGTGTGTGTATCTGTGTGTGTGCTTGTGTGTGTGTGTGTGTGTGTCTGTATCTGTGTGTGTGCTTGTGTATCTGTGTGTGTGTGTGTGTGTGTGTGTATCTGTGTGTGTGTGCTTGTGTGTACCAGGGCGTGTGTGTGTATCTGTGTGTGTGCTTGTGTGTGTATCTGTGTGTGTACCAGGGCGTGTGTGTGTATCTGTGTGTGTGTGTGTGTATCTGTGTGTGTGCTTGTGTGTGTATCTGTGTGTGTACCAGGGCGTGTGTGTATCTGTGTGTGTACCAGGGCGTGTGTGTGTGTGTGCTTGTGTGTGTATCTGTGTGTGTACCAGGGCGTGTGTGTATCTGTGTGTGTACCAGGGCGTGTGTGTATCTGTCTGTGTGTGTGTGTCTGTCTGTGTGTGTGCTTGTGTGTGTGTGTGTGTGTGTGTGTGTGTGTATCTGTGTGTGTGTGTGTCTGTGTGTGTACCAGGGCGTGGGTGTGTATCTGTGTGTGTACCAGGGCGTGTGTGTATCTGTGTGTGTACCAGGGCGTGTGTGTATCTGTCTGTGTGTGTGTGTGTCTGTCTGTGTGTGTGCTTGTGTGTGTGTCTGTGTGTGTGTGTGTGTGTGTGTCTGTGTGTGTGTGTGTGTGTGTCTGTGTGTGTACCAGGGCGTGTGTGTATCTGTGTGTGTACCAGGGCGTGTGTGTGTGTGTGTGTGTGTGTGTGTGTGTGTGTGTACCAGGGCGTGTGTGTGTCTGTGTGTGTACCAGGGCGTGTGTGTGTCTGTGTGTGTACCAGGGCGTGGGTGTGTGTGTGTGCTTGTGTGTGTGTCTGTGTGTGTACCAGGGCGTGGGTGTGGAGATCAGAACTTGTAGGAGTCACTTCTATTCTTCTATCATGTTGATTCAACAATCAAATTCAAGTCATCGGGTTTGGAGACAAATGCCTTCACCTGATTAACCATTTCACTAGTCTTTCCTTTAAAAATTACATGTACTCATATGGTGAGATATAAAGACCTCAGTTTTTACTTTAGGTGATTCTGTGTTTTAATATTCTTTTCTCATGATGTAATATCTTCTTTAATCTCTTTGCTAATAGCAGGCTTCTATTTTTATTTTTGATCAAGTTATTGATCAAAATAATGTATGTTTCTCTTTATTTTATTTTCCTTTTTAAAAAAGATTATTTATTTGTATCTTATGTGTATAAGTGTATAAACCTGAATATGCACACATGCACTGTATCTATGTGTGGTACCCACAAATGCCAGAAGAGAGTGATTGATCCCCTGGAATGAGAGTTATGAACTATTGTGAGCTGCTGTGTCAGTGCTGGGAATAACACCCAGATCCTCTGTGAGAATAGCAAGATAGCTTAACCAGGGAAACTTCTCTCCTGCCCCTTTATTTTCTTTAAAAAAAAAATTAAATTCCTATCTTTCACAGTGTGGTGATATTTTATTTGTGCACTCTAATAAAGCTTATCTGAGGATCGGATCATCTGTCTTCATAGCAAGTGTGTAATTTTAAGAACACCCTCAGCATTACATGGTGTCTTCAAGTGGTGGCTTTCGTTGTCCATTGATTGTTTTACCATGCAGCAGTTATTTGTAGCTATTTTCTTGAAACACCCAATGCCATCTTCTAGAGATCTTTGTTTATTGGATCAATTTTATCTGAAAGGATCATTTAATATTTTTTGGGGAGTCATAAGCCTAAACACTGGCCATGGTGGAAAGCTCCTCACTAGGCTGTTCTTGTCATTTAACTTGTTTTACAATAATTCCAAATGAGCGATGTACAAATAGAGTCTACATCTTCAAAGAACAAGCCTATTTTTTCTCTGTGCATTGCTAGGCTACAAGTTTTCAAAAGATGATTGGGTGGTTTGCTGTTGTTTTCTGAAGACACCCTGTTAAGAAAACCAGTATCTTATACTGTTTAGAGAAGCATTAAGTAAAGGAACAAGAGAAGAACAACAACAACAACAAAAAGTATTTAGGTAGTAGTCCCAAGGTAATGGGCCATAAAAGAATCTTGCTAAAGGCTGAAGACTGAAGCTGGACTGACACTATTTCTAATTGCTAATGTTGTGTGGTTCCGCCAGCAGGATGCAGTGATCTATGGAACATTGATTAGAATTTTCCCCTTCACTGGACTGAACTGAAAGTAGAAACAATCCAATAGCCAGTTAGTGATGTTATGAAATAAATGGGTGGTCCTATAGCAACAGGGAAGAAAATCTCTGTGGAAAGCAATAGGGGAAAATAACCTGCCAAAATAAACAATTTCAATATTTATTTTTAAAAAGGCCTTTTGTCATCAAACCCATTATATAATCAATCATGGAACTAGGAGTTTTTGGAGGCCCTCAATTGCATCATAACACTTGATACTTTCTGCTGTGAAGGAAAGGAAAGCCCACAGAGTTCAGGAAAAATGCACCATCTTTCTGCTCTAGGGGTTCAGAGACAACCCAATACTGAGTCTCAAATCCCATGAGCAAAAAGGTTTACTACATTCCAGTGGTTCTTGTAGTTAAACATTAACTCTTGTTTTCCATTTAATTTTGTAATCCTAGAAAAATTTCTTTACAATGTTGTGTTACTAGCTCTTTTGTGGCTTGACCACACAGATTCTCATATTCATATTTTTGTCATTTTTAAGATGGCATGAATTTAGATGTTCCTTTATATTAACTAATATATACCAGTAATTATAGTGGCCTACTAAAGAGAGAAGAAGTAAAATAGTGTAACTTAACATAGCCTTTGAAGAGAATGGGACATACTAAGTGGAGTGGTCAAATATTTGAGGGTCTGATGTTGGAATAAATTGAGACAGTAATTTGATAGAATAGTAAAGAAATTATAAAGTAATTTCTGCATTGTATTTCTGCTCATTTAAGTCATGTATTCTACTTGGGATGCTCAAGTTCATCCATATGCCCAGGAGATGGGAAACCCCTATTGAAAGCCTATTAAAAGGGTGCACTTAGAAGAAGGGTTTCCTAGTGAGAGCTGGAAACCATGGATCATAAATGACCCTGCAACAAAATGATTAAACAGACCCAACTGAAGTAATTTCAGTTGATGAGAGTCATGGAAAGATCAGGCAAATATCTTGTCTAATAACACATCAGGTTTACACTAAGAAGAAGCACCCCCAAGAAGAAAGCTCTGAAGGAACAACATTGATAAGATTATTCATAAAGGAAAACTCTAATGGTTTGGTGGCCAAAGGAAATGAATAAGGTCTAGGGAAATGAACTTGATCTAATTTAATGTGATCACCTTTATTGCCCCTTTTCCTAAAACATTTCCTGTGGTTTTTATTTCAAATGCAAATGCAATTAATACTCAACTATTTCTGCTTCCTTATGATTAGCTTGTTAAATAATGTCTGCTCCAGACAATCCCTATAATGTTTATGTGATCAGCAATCAAACATTATGTGGCTTTTTTTTCTCCATCCAGTTTCAGTTCATTTAGTTTGCCTATCAGTTTTGTAATTTGACATCTCATAAAGAAATGAATGAAATTCTTTATTCCATGTCATTTACATTGAATATAAATGGCGTGCTCTTCAGCTCCCATATCATTTATCCTATTAAATCACTGATGGGGAAAGGATTTTATTTGTGTGGTAATTTAGTTTAGCTAATGTATTGTCTGGGATGTTTATAAGTGATAAGCATTGTGTCAGACTAAAGCTGTGGTTGGAAGAGGCTTCAACAATTTGCAGGCCTGCAGGGTGATTTTTCCAATGCTGCCAAAATTTTTGAGATTTGCAGCAGTGGTACTATTTGTGGTGGAAGAAGAGCCACAAGTTACAGTTTCTTTCCCAGTAAACAGACTCTATGGCAAAAAATTTGCAGGAGATTTAAACAAGCATGTTTGAACAGAGTAGGGTGCAGTCATTAAAACACATCAGTGGAAAGCAGGTGTGGCTGCATTAGTAAGATGTTCCTTCATCAATATCTGAAAGCAAGCAAAAGAAGCCAACCTCTTGTACCCTATAGTAGGCATCCATTATATTTCTGCTGCTCCTAGGAAGACAACGTGACCTGCATGAAGTAATACTGTCTTCAGCTGAGGGAGATTACTAGAAGGGAATTCAGATGAGAACTGCCAGCTACCCAGATTCCCATAAGCCAGAAAAATGGTTTCTCAGATCTAAGAGTAGAAAAGGCAATATGATTATCTTATCAGAGCATCCTCTACCAATTGTTACTTGCAGTGTGTTGCTCCACATGTGTCCTAACAGTTCTCAGCATTCCTCAGGGTTCTGATGGACCAAATCCTATAGAACATAAGGATAATACTATCATTGTCATCATCAAAAGTTTAGTGTGGGTAAACTCCAGACCAGTGCTCAGCCCCTGGTATCTTGTACTGAGGCTGCAATATAGATCCCCCATCATTTCTCCAATTCTGTGAATAGATACCTTGCTCAGTAGGAGGATCTAGAAATATTTTTATATTTTATTTTTTAATATTAAGTTATATTTTACCCTTTACTTTATATGTTAGTAAGATTAACATATTCCAAGAATTGCATGTGGAAGTTCTAATCTTCTACAATGTGGGTTCTGGGGATCAAATTCATGTCCTCAGTTTTGGCAGGAAGTAGCTTTACCCTTTCCTTTACCATTTCTTATACTGTTAGTACTCTCACCACCTCACTTCTTTCCTCCCACCAATCATATCTCTTTGATTTGTTTGTGGTTTTGCTTTGTAACTCACTGGGTTTAACAAGGAACACCCTCACAGAGATGGATGTGAAATTATTTACCCAAGCATGGGTAGAACTGAGCAGTGCCTACATCAATGGATATGACAACTTCTTCTCACCTGGAAGCTCTTGAGTGTTGATAGCTCCCTTAGGTGGGGATTCAGGAGCCCCTTCCAAGTCCATGACTGAATGCCTGCTGGCTCACTGTTCCACACGCCATATTCACTGTGATTAGTTCAGATAGGGTCGCTCTGTTGCTCTATTGTGGAACATTTGTTAAGCATCACTGCAGAGGATCCACTGGTTACAAGGCATGAACACAAGGAAGACACATGTGTAAGTAGAAGAAAAGGTAGCCTTCCATGAGAAGTGATTAACACAGGAATCTGAAACATTTCTCATTCTACTTGGAGGAGAACAATTTTATTCATACCTGGTGTATCATTTCCATTGAAAATGTGACTTGATGTACCTGAAACAAAAGGGTTCCTGATGAGGATTTCTGACTAAATAGTGCCACAAGATAGAAGAGCATATTTTCCAGGCTCATGAGTTTGCATGAAGCTGATTTAAAAAAAAATATATATATATATATATATATATATATATATATATATATATATATATATATATATATATATTGTCATTCTCCA
This sequence comes from Onychomys torridus, assembly GCF_903995425.1. Classification (NCBI taxonomy): domain Eukaryota; kingdom Metazoa; phylum Chordata; class Mammalia; order Rodentia; family Cricetidae; genus Onychomys; species Onychomys torridus. The sequence goes on from NC_050456.1 coordinate 12,060,004, forward strand.
TTATAGCTAATTCTGAACCCTGTGAGTTGTATCCTGTTTTGAAAACTTGAAGCAATGTCCCTGTAGTGTATGCTTCACAGGCAAATCCTGTAGCATGCTCTGGGTCATCCTCTGAGGTAGAAGATTTTTGTATTACTTGAAGTATGTTGAAGTATGTGTATTAGAGACATATGCCCAAAAAAGGAATGTGCTGAATGTAGTGAGAAGTTTAGCAAGTTTTATACTTTTCCATGTCATAAGAAGTTTGTTGCAATGTTTCAAAAAAAAAAAAAAAATAGAAAGAAAACAAACAAAACAACTGTTTGTAATGTTTTCAAGGAAAACAATAATATATTTTATTATTACAATACACTTAAATTTAATCTTTATATCATGCAATGATGATTTTAAAAATATATAAAAGCATTTCATTCATATGAATAAACATCAACAGGGTACTTATGTTAGTTTTAACTGGTACACACATATGCTTTTCATTCTTTTTATAATACTGCCGGCTCAATGAAACTAGCTCATCATTTTTGCTTCATTTCCTTATACGAAGACACTGTGATTCTTCTATATACTTTCAGGCTATTGATGAGGGAAAGACAACCAAAGAAAAGGACTTCAGACAGCTTTTTCTCTTTTCCTGTCATATTGTCAGCTTAAGGAGTTAATGTAAATGGGCAAGTAATGAATGTGAGAAAGTCCATGGCAGGGTTCCTTGGCCTCTTTTGTATTTAGAATGTGATTATCTTTTTTTCTTTTTCTGTCTTTAAAGCAGATTTTAGTTCATTTGGAAATCAGCATTTCTTTTTTATTGTACAGATATATCCTTTCCCTTCCCCAATTTCAAAGAGTGCACTTTCTTCCAGTGTCTGTCTGAACTGTATGCTGATGGGGTGTTTCGGTGCAGTGGAAATGGAATGGACAGAATGGGAGAACACATGGACTCTGTATCTCTGATGTTATCATGTACTTGTTCTTTGTCACAACATTTTAAAAGCAAACTCAGGCCTAGGAAGATGACCTAGCTGTTAAGTCCCAGATCTTATAGAGAACCTGAAATCAGTTCCCAGCACTCATATAAAGAAGTTCACAACAGCATGCAACTCCAACTCCAGAGGATGTGATGATCTTTCTGTGTCTTTCCAGGATGCACACACACACACACACACACACACACACACACACACACACACACATATAAATAAAATGAAAATAAATCTTCAATGAAAAAAAACAAAAACAGATCCAAACTGATGAACCTGGTCCTGGTCCTGGGGTGTAGGTCACATTGGAGGAAATCCAGAGGATTCATTACCACATCTACCAACAGTTGTGATATGGAGCCCTTCCTCTTTAGTAACTATTTATCTTTAATCTAACACTGTTCAAATCTGAAATTTTATTCAGACCCTAGGAAAGCTAGTGTGGTATTTTATTGAGATATCTTCTCTTGAGTTCCAAACAATCCATCCTTAATTTATTTTATCATTACAATCATAAAGCAAGATTGGTGTCTGCTAGTTTATCCTACCTACATAATAACATAGGTTTTCATAGATCAGGAAACTTTAATTTTGCTACCTATCACAAGTCTTGTTCACACATTTCTCTCTGATGACTAAGCACTGCCATTTTGTATCATTTTTATCTCATTGTATTGAAGCCAGTGAAGAAAGCCAGTTCTACAGCAGCACCATCCTCTCTGACTTACAGAGAATGAACATCACTGAGACACTTCATGCTTTGTCCCCTTTTATACGACATCACTGAGAACTTAGAAGATTGAAACCTCACTTAGGAGTCTGTGCAGTGTATCCTTCTAGCATGAATCTCTAGGCCTTTTGAGCTTCTTTGCTTTCTATCTTTAACAAGAACTCTCACATTCATCTTCATATTTTATGGTCTACCACTCTCTTCAGTATCCTAAGAACTACCATCCTAGTATCAAGCTGATGTTATTGTTATGAGCTATCACCAGAAAAGACACTTGTACATGGAGTCAAGCCAACAGGAAGTCTTTATTAGTTGGCTGGTGACCACACTGGGTGTTCAGGAACTAAGTGCAGTCCCAAGCCTTTCTCAGGTTGGGTTTTTAAACACAAAAAAAGCACATTCTTGGTTGACACACCTCAGTTAGCAAGAACAGTTAGCTGGAACCAGAACTACAGAAGCCAAAAGGCAAGGTTTAGAGACTTCCCAGGACTATATGGATTTTGCTGGATTATGTCTTTGTTTTTGTTTTGGCAGGTGGTGCGGCCTGTGTGTTGGGTTCCAAGGCCTGAATGAATGGTCCTTCCATCATGTCTTCAGTTATGCTAAGGTCTGGGGTCCTGTTACATTGTTTCTTCTTTCATGCAAGATGGTAGGATCTTTACTATGCTAAATTGCTCAAATATTAAGAATGCTCTCTAAAAATAAACTTACGTTTGAGAAGCCCCTTCTCCTTCCCAGCCATCTGAGAATGCAGTCACATGTAGCCCTCTATAGGATGACCCTGCTAGTCCCACTGAGCACTTCATCTGTAACATTTTACTAATGTATTTGGTGAATTTCCATAGTGTTGTGGTAGCGCCTGTGATACCACCACCCATTCACCATGTCTGAGCGAGGGGCTGTGGCTCGAAAAACAGAGACAAAAGACAGCAGGTCATTTGTGCAAGAGGATGCCAAATGCCATTTATTGAAGAAGGGAGGGAACCTTAAATACAGGCTTACAGCACAATGGAGGAACCCCGGAGGGCAGAAGTTCACTACTGAATGTTCTACATTCTTGAATCTAAGCTGTTTACACCAAATGCAGGATACACAAACAAGGAACCTCTGGTGAGCATTCAGGAGGGTGGAGATTGTCAGGGAATCAGCATAGGGAGGACATCAAGGTCAAGGTCAGGCAAGCAGGGCAGCACTTATCCAACTTGGGAGTTCCAGGGCCCTACACCATAGCACCCTTGAAACTGGTCTATTTTTGTTACACTAAAATCAGTGCTTTCTTGGACATGTGACATTGGGTGTGCTATTGGCCAGAGAGCATTATGCAATTCATTCTGATAAAGTATGCTTTCTTGCCATGGGAAAACAACAACAACAACAACAACAAGACGTATCCATCATCTTTGACCCAGGAGATTGTTAGCCTTTAGCAGAGGGACATAAGGTGCTTCTGAAAGTTAAGGCATAAAGAAGAATCTATAAGATTAAGTTTCAATTGCATAAAAACACAGATGTCCCTATAATCAAGCTCCTGGTTCCACTCATCTTAGCTGTGGCTCTCATTTTCACACAGAACAACTTTCAGGACTGAGAATTAAACCTTCTCTAATATCTTCTCCATAAAAAGGTTAAGATGTGAGCTCCATTCTCAGCTTCCAGAGCCCACCCCCTGTGGGAGATAAGGATATCATTATATGACGCCAAGATTTTCACACTTAAAGTTTAATTGACAATTAAATCAACCACATAATTTTATTGTTTTTTTTTCTTCCAGGACATTGAATAACCCATCCAATTCCACAGTCCTTGATAATATTTTCTTAGCTGAAACATTGCACCTGTCGGTGATTTTCTGTCTCTGAAGATTGTGTAATCATTTCCTCTGTGTCTAGGACTTATGGGTGTTCAGCTCCACGTGCCATCACTGATGGACTCCTAGTTGACAGCCAGTCAGAGGGTCATCAGGCTCTAGTAACTTCCAAAGTCTGCTGCCTTCAAGCCTTTGTAGCATAAACTCTTCAGATCTCCAGAGCATCATCTCTGATGTGGAGATTTGCATGCAAGATATGTAGTGGGGATTACTTTTGAAATCGGCATCTTGGGGACATTAAAAGAAGCAGAAAAGAAGTAAAGACGAGATATTCAACTCTGAAGTGCTTGCCACCATAGCTGCAGCAGACGCCATGCTGAGGTCTAGAGCCCAAGAGCCTTTCGGCTTTGTTCTGATTCTAAGCAAGGGGACCAGCTCCTTTCACTTCATTATTTACCATCCACCAGACACAGCCTACCTTAGGGAGAAATTGTAGTGTTAGTCACAGCAGACTTCTTCAAGCTCTGAAAACAAATTCCAGCTAAGAGATTGCCTTCAACTTCTTGTAGCTGCAAACATGGTACAATAGTTCAGGACAGTTCTGGGAAGGGTGGACAGGAGCTAAACACTGTAACATCTACTACTAAAGTTTTCAGAGCAATTTTAGGAAATGCTACCCAAAATTATCATAACCATCCCTAGTGTTCATTTGCCCATTTGTTTGGTCATTTGTAAAAGTGAAATGTGTAAGGTGATATTAAATCTGAGGTCATATGCCAGAAACTTTAACTGTGAGCAGCCACATGACTTCCCTTGTCACATGTCAATGCTCTTCCTGTAGTAAAGCAGTGACCAGCCATATGCCCATCTGCAATGAGGCCAGGTGACAAGGGTTCAAAGCCACAGTCGCTTTGCTCTCTGAAACAGCACTATTTCCCAGGACTTTAAACTGTATTAATAGCTTCCCGGGATCAAGCACTAAATGAGGGTCTTGGCCTTAGCATGCAAATCAGTTTGTTGGAAGCATTCTGTTCCGCGTGACATTTAGAGGCAAAGTTGAAGTGTTCGCTTGTTTCCGCCACCATTCTTCTTTTACTAATCAAAAGCAATCATTAAAAGCTGTTTGTAGCCTTTTAATTTGAATAAAAAAAGACACTTAATAACATACAGTTCTATGAGTTTCCACAAATAAAAATGTATGAGGGCAATACAAATAAAGAAAGCAAACAGTAGAGAGAACAAATTCCATTACTTCCAGAAACTTTTGTGTGCTTCGTGGGTTGGCACACAGTATCTGTTGTCTAGCCTAGTAGGATTAGATTTTCCAAAATGTCCTCTTTATTTCTATCTATATTATATGAACTGTAGATTCTCATGTAACATTAAATATTTGAGATTTATTAGTTCCTGAATAAAAGCATTATTCCTTTGTATGACCGAGTAATTATTTCATTGTATGAGTTTATAACCACTTGTTCTTTCATAATAGTTGAGGATTGTTAGCTGTGTTTCCAGTGACTGGTGATGTAGTGTAAAGCCTTTTAATAGAAGACAGATTGGATACTGTATACATATAGTTGCCATTTTATATTGGCAAATACTTAGAAATCAAATTCCCATTTCATACCATAAGAGTACATTAAATTTATAATAAATTGGTAAATCATTTTTAAAAGTGGATCCTTGTCAGCAAGACATGAAAGCAATACTTGCCTATGTCCTCTTTAGATCATGGTATTGTTTGTTACTCATGTTTTCATATTACTTAGGTAATGAAGCTATCTTAATTTTGACTATAAGGTTTTACCTTATTTAGCTTGTGCTGCCCAATTTCTAAACCTCTGCTGTGCTGTGTGGTTCTGACCCTGGTATAGTATTTCCAGATATGATTCTGTGGTGTAGGTGCAGGTTTATGTTGCATTTCAGCTATCAAAACCTTTATTGTGCATCTGGGATGCTTTCTACACCAACATGTGCTTTGGTATAGGCCAGAGGTGTGCACAGTTCACATGAGACAAGGGTTTGCTTGCATGTCTCCTCTCCAGGTATGAGATTACAAGATCCCTTTTCCAAGTTTCTCTTGCAAGTAAATAAAAATTAAATCAGCATGTTACTCTCACTGCTGCATATTTTCATGTGCAGAACTCACCATCATGGCTTAAATGCCTAAAGAAAATACAGAGAAAAAGAAATCACAGAGAAAAAGAAATCACAGAAATCCTTTCAATAGTTTCTAATGATGATTTGTTTGGTTTCTTTTTCGTATGAAGACCGACTTTTGTCTTCCTTCTACACAGAAAGTGAGTTTCTTTCTAGTTTTAGATGCCCAAATCAACATTGTACTTTTGTACTGCCCAAATCTTAGCCTTGAGGAACATTGTTGAGGTGGGAATGCTAGAGTTCACTAGAGAAAATCTCCAGGCAAAGAGGGAAGGGTTTCTCATGGATATTCTGGTGCTCTTGTCTATAGTTAAGTGTCTCAAGTGTACTTGCTCATGTCAAGGATAGGAAGAGGGAAGACTGAATGTAATAGTTAACTTTCTTTCAAGTTATCAGCTGTGTTTTATTCCAAATGAACAGGAATATTCTTCCTCTATCACTAAGAGCTACTCTCAATTCTCTGTCTACCCAAATTCACTGTTGGCAGCACCTTTCTAGTCTGATTTTGAAATTTATTGCCATGGCCCATTATGGCCTTTAGAGCCATGAGAAATATGATGTCTCAGTTAGGTTTCTATTGCTGTGAAGATATACCATTGCCATAACAACTCTTATAAAGGCAAATATTTAATTGGGGTTTGTTTATAGTCCATTATTATCATGTTGAGAAACATGGTAACATGCATGCAGACATGTACTGGGGAAGTTGCTTAGAGTTCTATATCTGGATCAGCAGACAATAGGAAGAGTCTGAGACACCCTAGGCCTGGTTTGAGCTTCTGAGACCTCAGGCCCACCTCTAGTGATACACTTCCACCAACAATGCTACACGTTCTCTAATTCAGCTACACTTCCTAATAGTGACAATCCCTATGGGTGTATGGGGGCAAGTTTACTCAAACCCCCACACACATGTAGCCTTCTAGGAAAAAGTCTAAGCCTTCCAGTTATTGATTTTGAAGGCTGTTCTTTCACTTCTTTCCATCTGCCACATCTGGATTTGGGGATTCAGTTCTGTTTTCTCACATAATGCTTTCAGACATGTTTAAATATTTAGTGTTTTTGTTTCAAACATATCTAACCAAGAAACTGCTTTTCTTTAATTTGATAGCATGTACACTGTTTAATAAAGGAAAATTAAACACGGAAATGATTTTATAGTTATCTGAAATACGTCATATATTACACCTAAATAAGGAATGCAATTAAATTAGTTTGTAAATGTCACCATTTACTGGGAATATGTCATGAGCTAAAGGTGAATGCATGATAAATGAGCTTAGAGGAAACATTTAATTTCCTGCCAAACTTTTCTGAGAAGTTCTTGTAAGTGTCTTTTGTCAGATCATTTTCTGTTACCTCACAAAATCTCATGCTTCATTCTGAGTGAAACTACCCCTTTCCCCTTTAACCCAAAGTCTTTAACTCAAAAGTAAATCAACATCATCCTTTGAAAAGATGGTCTTAAAATATTTGTTCAAGCTCATTTAGACAGAAAGGCTCCATTCACATCAAATAAGAGTAACCCAGCTTCTTGCTGCAAACATCTGTGAGACAGTCATTTACACGAACAAAACTAGACACAAACACTGTAATATTTCCACCACAGTGTGTGTAATAGCACACAGAGTCAACAGAAAAAACACATTCACAGGAGAAGGGCCAACATAATGCTGGAAAAAGTACAACATGGGACTAAAAGGGGCTGTTTGAACTTGGTCACTGAAACCAAACTAGATAAGACTGCCACGGCTAAAGTTGTTAGGTCAACTTGTTTTGTCTCATGTCTCTGTTTGGGTACCTCTAAAGTACCCACTGCCCTCAGGCTTCCTGTTCACTCACAGCTGGGTTTAGCTTCTTGCCCTAAGGTCTGAGCAGCACTCCAAGCTATTAAATTGTTAATACTTTGATAGAGAGACAAAGTACCGTACTTTAAATCTTTAGTGTTTATTTGGTGAAGAGACTAAAGTTCACCAGGGTGGCAGGTAGAGAGGGGGAAAATGTCTCAATTGTGTTTCTTTTGATTCATGACATAAAGGGCTGTTTTTCTGTTTCCCGCTCACATTTTATTATTTATTAGAGAACATGAAAACACTTCAGGTTATGGGGATCATCTCTGAGATGATAGAGGGATCATAATGTGAGAACATCAAAGCTAGTCAACAAAGGGACTGTAACATTGAAGTTGGCTTCTGTAGTGGAAAGCCATGAGAGCTGACATGCCTCCCAGCAGGAGAACTTCTGGAGTCCAGATCAACCCTTAGGACAAGAATGGGTTAAGGAAACACCAGGGCGAAATGGAATCCAAGGATGTGTCAATGTGTCCAGGTAAGGTCACTACTCTACAAAGCTGAAAGTCTGACCAAAGTGCTCCAAAGGGCAGCAGTAATCTACTATCTTAGGGAAACACAGTGTCAATCTCATCTATGGTTAGCAAATGTTGAGTGAGCTTTCTTTCGGGTTAACTTGAAGTAGAGATGCTCTAAGTGACTGACATAGTTTGGGAACTATATTTACAGCAATTGACTGTAAGAGTTTGAGTTTGGCACTCTGCCTGGGGATTAATGGTCCCAGCGTGCTGTGAGAAAGCAATCAGTGGAGATCCATTTTCAGCCAGTGTTCAGGAGCCATGTTTAACCCATTCACCCAGCTAAGAAAAGAGTAGAGAAGTTGCTCATCTTTACACCATCTTCTCCCAGAAGTCCAAGCATCCTCCCCTGTTCTAAAGGAGTTCTGCAAAAGCTATAATGATCTTTTAGGATCTCTCAAAGGGACACAGTCTGGGTAGATACTTTCCTGTCACTCATTGCAGCCCCAGGGTGGTTCATCCCCCTATCACCTCCCCTAGGACTGACTTGTTGACTGCTTTGCTCTGAGGAGTATGGTATGAGTCATTGCTATGATAAAGAAGATAAGAAGCACATGGCATTCATAAGCAGGGTAATTTTAGGGAGAAGATTAAAATAATCTTCAGAGTTCATAGGTGGACTTATTTAGAGAATGAAGCCAGAACATTGCATACGGAGATAAGATTAGTTGTAGATATCAGAAATGAGGATACATTACTTACTAGATATTTTTAGGAAAATACTTTAGATGAAAAATTTATTTGAAAATATTAGATATAATCATTCTTAGGGCAATATTGTATACTGCATAATTCTGAATATTAGCAAATGCATTTTAAATGTGCAGATTATGAAGTATATTATCAGAGATTAGTAAGTTAATAATTTGGGAGGATCCTGTTTTTTTCTTCTTATTTTCATGTGTACATGTATGTGGCACACATTCAAGTATATATATATGACTCATATGTAGAAACATATATGTGTTGGTAGGGGTGCATTTCTATGCATGTATGTCAGGGGGTTTGCCTGAGGTTGATACCGGACCTCTCTTTTGAGCTCTCATCTAAATTATTCTTTGATTCAGAGTTTCTGAACCCCAGAGCTCTCCGGACCTGCTGGTCTCCACAGCCAGACTGATCTGTAGATCCTATCCCTGTCTTCAGAGGCTGGGATTTCAGTTGAGCCACAACAACAATCTAGGTTCTGAGGATTTGATTTCTTTTGTTGCTTAAAAACCTAACTGCTTTAACCATTGATCATCTCTCTAGCTACTGAGGATGTTTTAATTAAATAGAAAAAGCTGATGTTAGACATTTTTTTAAATGTTTGCAATATGCGTTTATGGAGTTTGTGTGTATATAAACATGGATGTTTGCAAGTGTGCGCTTGTGGAGTTTGTGTGTATATAAACATGGATGTGCATGTGGAGGCCGGATGTCAATAATATCTTCCTTGGTCATTTGCCACTTTAATTATTGAAACGCGTCTCTCATGGAAGCCGGAGCTTGCGATTCAGCTAAGCTGGATGGCGAGGAAGCTTCCAGGGCAGTTCTGCTGCTCCCTCCCCAGGGCCAGGCCTGCAGGTAGATGCTGCTGTTCCTCGCTTTTTACAGGCATGCTGGTCATCCTAACTGAGCTCTTTGTGCTCACATGGCAAGCACCTTCCTGAGTGAGCAATCTCCCCATACCAATGCTGATTTTGAAGAAAGATATACAATACATTTTCATAGTTAAGAAAAACCAAACTAGGCCCCTCCTCAAGCTTTCACACTATGGCCCATAGCGCCTGCAATTTACTAGAGGCCACTGTAGTCTTAGGGAGCCTAAAACACCGCCCCTTGCCTGATGCCCACAAACCCAGACTCCACCCTCTCTGCTGGCTCCATATCTTGGCCTATAACTTCAAAAGAAGATTTCAGCTTTACTTGAGTACTAGCTGGATCTAGGGACCCCAGCTCTAGCATCTGTGCTGGAGGCCAGGCCTGCCCAGCAACCTCAGACGGCACCCCCACCCCTGGGCTCCATATCCTGGCCTGTTTGGAAGAACTCTTTGGCTTTACCAGAGGCCAACAGGGATCTAAGGACCCCAGGCAAAACATTACTCACTAGAAGATAACACTCCAAAAACCCACCAAAACAACCCTTGACTGCTTTCCCTTCCCTGGGCTCCACATCCTGGCCTACAACTTAAGAAGAAGATTTCTCCTTTACTAGAGGCCAGGTAGATCTAGGGAGCACAGATAAAATACCACCCATTGCCCACTAACATTCCTTAAAGCCCTCCCAACAACCCTAGTCTTTACCCTCTCCCCTGAGCTCCATACTAGGGCCTATAGCCCCAGCAGCCTTATCAAATCTAGGAACCCCTGGTAAGATGTCACCAACTGCCCACAAAACCCTTTTAAGGCTGCCCAAAAACCCCAGACTGTACCCCCTCACTGGACTCCATACCCTGGTCTACAAATTTGGAAGAAGACTTTGGCTATACCAGAGACCAGGCCAGACAAACCTTAGAGGGGACATTCTACTGGACCTGAAGAATCACTAGTCACCAAAACCCTTGGCCATTCAAGCCAGAAGAGTAGAGAGGAAAGAAAAAACAAGAACAAAACACCCATCCAACAGAGAAAAACAAAAGAATCAACACTTAAACCTATAACCACCCCCCCAAATACAGATAGTTAAATTCCAGTGTAAGAACAGAATTAATAACAGAATGGGCAGTATGGCACTACCACAGCCCAGCTATCCTATGACAGCAGGACCTGAGCAACCAATACAGCTGAAACACAAGAAAATGGCCTTAAAAAAGGCCATGACTGTAAAAGTACAAGCAACTTACAGAAAACCAAATAGTTGGATCAGAAAAGAAAATTCCCTTGCCACATACATAATAATAAAAACACTAAACATACAGAACAAAGAATGATGTTGAAAGTGACAAGGGGAAAAGGCCAAGTATATAAAGGCAGACCTATTATAATCATATCCAACTTCTCAACAGAGATCCTAAAATCCAGAAGTGCTTAGACTGATGTATTGTAGACTCTAAGAGATCACTGATGCCAGCCCAGACTATTATACCCAGCAAAACTGTCAATCACCATAGATGTACAAAACATGATATTTAATGACAAAGTCGAATTTCAACAATATCTATCCACAAATCTACTCCCTACAGAAGGAAAATTCCAATGCCAGGAAGTGAACTAACCCCACAACAATACAGGCAATAGACAATCTCACACCTGCAAAACCCAAAGAAGGGGAATACACACACAGATACCCACCCAGCCACCCCTCCACCCCAACACCATCAATAACAAAATAGCAGGAATTAACAATCACCAGTCATTAATATCCCTCTCATTAATATCCCTCAATATCAATGGACTCAATTCACCAATAAAAAAACACAGCTAATAGAATGTATAGAAAAAGAGAATCCATCATTCTGCTCCACACAAGAAACACCCCTCAACATCAAAGATAGACATTACCTCAGAGTAAAGGGTTGAGAAAAGATTTTTCAATCAAATAGACTTAAGAAGCAAGCTTGTATAACTATTTTAATATCTAACAAAATAGACTTCAAACCAAAATTATGAAAAGAGATGAAGAAGGGTATTTCATACTCATCAAAGGAAGAATCCAACAAGATGATGTCTCAGTTCTGAGCTATACTTCAAATGCAAGAGCACCCACATTTGTAAAAGAAACACTACCAAAGCTTAAATCAAACATCTCACCCCACACAGTAATAGTGGGAGGCTTTAACACCCCATTCTCAACAATGGACAGGTCTAGACAGAAATTAAGCAGAGATATAAAGGAACTAACAGACTTTATGACTCAAATGAACCTAACAGATATCTATAGAACATTTACCCAAACACACATATACTCACATGAGTGCGCGCACACGCGCGCGCGCGCACACACACACACACACACACACACACACACACACACAAATATACCTTCTTCTCAGCACTACATGGAACATTCTCAAAAACTGACCATATACTCAGCTACAAAGCAAGTCTCAAATGACCACTTGTATGTTATCAGACCAAAATAGATTAAAGTTGGATTTCAACAATAACAGAAACATCAGAAAGTCTACAAACTCATGGAGACCAAACAACTCTACTGAGTTACCATTAGTTCAAGGAAGAAATAAATAAATAAATTAAATACTCCTAGAATTCAATGAAAATGAATGCATAACATATCCAAACTTATGGGACACAATGAAAGCAGTGTTAAGAGGAAAGGTCAATAACACTAAGTGCCTTCATGAAGATTTGGAGAGATTCCCTACTAGTAACTTAGAAGCACACCTGAAAGCTCTAGAACAAACAAAAAATCAAACATACCAAAGAGAAGTAGATGGTAGGAAATAATCAAACTGAGGGCTGAAATCAACAATACAGAAACAAGAAATCAATGAATCAATGAAACAAAGTTGGTTCTTCCAGAAAATCAACAAAACAAACTCTTAATACAAACTAATTAAAAGACAGAGAGAATATCAAAATAAACAAAATCAGAAACAGAAAAGAGACATAATAGATTCCAAGGAAATCCAGAGAATCATTATATCATACTTCAAAAAGCTGTACTTTACAAATTGGAAAATCAAAAAGAAATGGACAAATTTCTTGATAGATACCACTTACAAAGTTAAATGAAGAGCAGACAAGCAATTTAAATATATCAAGAACTCTTAGGGAAATAGAATTAGCCATTAAAAGTCTCCCAAACAAACAAACAAAAAAAAGGGCAGTACCAGACAGTTATAACTCAGAATTCTACTAGACTTTCAAAGAAGCACTAATATAAAGCATGAACCTAATTAACCTTAATGATAAAAATCTGGAGCCAGATATTAGGGAGTAAAAGGTGAAAGATCAGAGGAACAGATCAACCTGCCACTAGACTTCTTACCTCTATGAAATCTCTGACTGAATTGAGGAGGAGGGAATCCTGTCTCTACAAATTCTCAGAATTAATGGCTTCCTGTCTCCACCTCCCTAGTGCTGGGGTTAAAGGTGTGTCATCATTTCTCTGTTTATCTTCTGGACTGGGTCAATCTCTTGTAGCCCAGGGTGGCCTTGAACTCCTGATCATCCTGCTTCATCCTCCCAAGTGCTAGGATTAAAGGTGTGTGCCACCATTGCCTAACCACTATTGTTAACTAGTAGCTAGCTCTGCTTTCTGATCTCCAAGCAAGCTTTATTTGTCAGAACACAAACAAAATATAACACAACACTAATACCAATACTCTTCAAATTATTCCACAAATTAGAAACAGAAGGAACATTCACAAATTCTTTCTATGAGGCCACAGACATCCTGATACCCAATCCACACAAAGACTCAAAGAAGAAAGATAATTACAGACCAATTTCACTTATAAACTTTGGGGCAAAAATACTCAATAGAACACTGACAAACAAGTCCAAGAATACATAAAAAAAATGAATCATCTACCATGATAAAGTGGCTTTTATCCCACAGATGCAGGGATGGTTCAACATACAAAAGTCTGTCAATATAACCTACCATATAATCAAACAGAAAGAAAAAAATGATCATTTCATTAGATGCTGAAAATGCCTTTGACAAAATTCAATACATTTTGATAAAAGTCTTAGAGAGATCAGGGATACAAGGGACATACCTAAGCCTAATAAAAGCAACATACAGTAAGTTGATAGCCAACATAAAATTAAATGGAGAGAAACTCTAAGCAGTACCACTAAAACCAGGAAGAAGACAAGATTCTCCACTATCACCATATATATTTAATATAGTACTTGAAGTTCTAGCTAGAGCAATAAGACAACTAATGGAGCTGAAGGGATACAGATCAGAAAGGAAGAAATCAAACTATCATGTATTCACAGATGATATGATAGTATGCATATGTGACCCCAAAAATTCAACCTGGGAACTCCTATAGCTGATAAACATCTTTAGTGAAATGTACAAGATACAAGAGTAGTTAAAAAAAATCAACAGCCCTCTTATATAAAAAGTATAAATAAGTTGAGAAAGAAATCCAGGAAACAATACTTTTCATAATAGCCATAAATAATATAAAACATCTTGGTGTTACTCAAACCAAGATGGTTAAAAAAAAAAAAAAAACTGTATGACAAAAACTTCAGTTCATTGGAGAAGATATCAGAGAATGGAAAGATCTCTCATGCTCATGAGTTAGTAGGATTCACATAGTAAAAATAACCGTCTTACCAAAGGCAACCTACAGATTCAATGTAATCCCCATTATATTCCTGGCACAACTCTTTACAGACATTGAAAGAACAATACTCAACTTCATATGGAAAAACAAAAAACTCAGGATAGCGAAAAAACTACCCTGTACAATAAAAGAACTTCAGGAGGTATCACCATCCCTAATTTTAAGCTAGACTACAGAGGTATAGTAAGAAAAACCACATGTATTGGCATAAAAACAGACAGGTGGACAAACTGAATTAAATTGAACTGAAGACTCAGACATAAATCCACACACCTACAGACACTTGATTTTTTGGCATAGAAACCAAAATTATACAATGGGAAGGAGAAAGCATCTTTAGTAAATGGTACCAGTCTAACTGGATATCTACACATAGAAGAATACAAATAGATCCATATCTATTACTCTGAATAAAAATCAAGTTAAAGTGCATCAAAGACCTCAACATAAATCCAGATACACTGAACCTGATAAGAGAAATGTGAAATAGTCTTGAGGGCATTGGCACGGGAGAAAAGTTTCTCAGCAGTATATCAAGAGTACAGATACTAAGATTGACAGTTAACAAATAGGACCCATGACATTTAAAAGTTTCTGCAAAGCAAAGGACACTGTTGTAGGACAAAATGACAGCCTACAAAAAGGGGGAAGATCTTCACCAACCCCACATCCAACAGAAGGCTGAATTCCAAAATATATAAACAACTCAAGAAATTAGATATCAAAAAACTAAATACTCCAATTAAAAATTGCATACAGATCTAAACAGAGGATTCTCAACAGAAAAATCTCAAATCACCAAGAAACACTTAAGGAGATGTTCAACATTCTTCACCATAAGAGAAATGTGAGATTTGATTTTATACCTGTCAGAATGGCTAAGATAAAAAACACAAGTCACAGGTCATGCTGGAGAGGATGTGGAGCAAGAGGAATATTCCTCCATTGCTGATGGGAGTGCAAACACATACAGCCACTTTGGAAGTTAGTGTGGCCGTTTCTCAGAAATTTGGGAACCAATCAGCAATATAATTCTTGGGCCCATACCAAAAGGATGCTCAATCATATCACAAGGACACTTGCCCAGTTATTTTTGTAGAAGCTTTATTAGTAATATCCAGAACCTGGAAACCACCTAGATGTTGCTCAACTGAAGAATGGATAAGGAAAATATGATACATTTACACAATGGAGCATTACTCAACTATTTGAAATAATGCCATAAGACAATTTCAAGGCAAATAGATGGAACTAGAAAAAACCATTCTGATGAGGTAACCTAGATCTAGAATGACAAATATGGTATATACTCACTCATAAGTGAATATTAGCTGTAACATAAAAGGCAACTGTTGCTGGGTTTTAATGGCTTCCTTGGGAAAAGGGGTGAGAAGGCACAGTGTCAATGACACAGACACTGGGAGTCAAAGGCAAATAGCAAACTTGTTTATTTAATACCGGGAAGGTCTTATATACCATCCTTCCAGCATCCAGGCTGTGTCTCAATCTGGTGGCTTTGCATGGTCTTTCTTCATTGGCTGGGCACAATCAGGAACTCTGACAGTGCCTGTTGCTAGGCCCTCAGGCAAACTCCAGGTTGGCTCATAAGGAAGTACATTATGTGCATGCCTTAGCAACTGGTTTGAGCCAATTTCCTCTACCTTATGGTCCTGTCCTACTACAGATAACTATGCTACAATACACAGATCCAGAGACATTAGGCAATCAAGGATAGTTTAAGGTGGGGAGATGCCCAGTTCTCCATGGGAATGAAAAATAGAAGAGATTTCATGAATGGACTATGGTTTGATGGGGATGGGAACATGAGCAATCATGTGGAGGAGTAGAAGGGAAGTATGCTGAAAGAGACTACTAGAAATGGTTGTTCACATTCTGGGGTCAGGTAAAAACCTGGCACAGGGGATTCTCCCAGGAATCTACATTGATGACTCCAAATAAGACTCCTAGCAATAGAGGATACATATCCTGAACTGATCATCTCCTGTGACCAGAAAAGACTTCAAGTGGAGGGAGTGGGAAACCAACTCAGCCACATAACCCTATAGTCTGTCCTGCCTATGGGGTGTGCTGAGAAAAGGATTGACTAGAGATTGAGGGAGTGGCATCCAAGAACTAGTCTAGTCTAAAACCTATGCCAGGAGAGTACACCCAATCCTCACACTGCCTAGAGCACAAGGACTCACAGGCTACATGTACCAGAGACCTAAGATAGAACCAAACATGATTGTAATAAAAAATGTCCATGTAATGATACCTAAAGGTATTCTGCTATATTCATAGATTTCTGCTTAGTCCAATCATCATCAAAGAGACTTTATTTCACTACTGATGTAAACAGATGTGGACCCACAGCCAAACATTAGGTGGATATTGGGGAATCCTGCATAGGAGAGGGAGAAAAAATTGTAATAGCCAGAGGGCTCATGGACACCACAAGAAAACTCACAGAATCAACTAGTTTGGGCTCACAGGAGCTCACAGAGACTGAACCAACAATTTAGAGTCTGCATGGGAATGCCCTAGACCCTCTGCATATATGTTATAGTTGTATAGCTTGGTCTTTGCCTTAATTAGTATTTTCTATTACTGTGAACAGACGCAATGACCACAGCAACTCTTGAAAGGAAAACATTTAATTGAGGAGGCTCCCTTACAATTCAGATGTCCAGTCCATTATCATCATGGCAGAGAGCTTGATGGCATGCAGGCAGAAGTGATGCTGGAGGAATAGCTAAGAATTCTATATCTTATAGGCAACAGGAAGCCAACAGAGAAATTGAGTGTTATACTGAGCATAGCAAACCTCAAAGCCTGCCCCCACAGTGTCACACTTCCTCCAACAAGGCCATACCCACTTCAATAAAGCCACACATTCTATTCTAATAATGCCACTCCCTATGAGCTTATGGGGGCCAGTTGCATTCAAACTACCACACTTGATTCCCTGGCCCCCATAAGCTTATAAAAATATCACAATGCAAAAGGCATTTAGTCCAACTTCAAAACTTCTCATAGTCTATCACGATCTCAACAATGTTTAAAAATCCAACTTTCAAATTCTCTTGAGATTCATGCAATCTCTTAGCTTTAATTACCTGTAAAAATCATATCAAAAAACAGAACACACACTTCCAACATATAATGATACAATATATATATATATATCGATTCCAAAATGAAGGGAAAGGAGCATAGTGTGGAAATACGGGACCAAAGCAAGACCAAAAACCAGCTGGGCAAACTCCATACTTTGCATCTTCATGTCTGATATCAAAGCACTCCTCAGATCTCCAACTCCTTTCAGCTTTGTTGACTGCAGCATACTTCTTCCTCTGGGGCTAGTTCCATTTTCTGTTAGCAGCTCTCCTTGGCAGATATCCCACATCTCTGGCATCTTCAACATCTTGAGTTCTCCAAGTCAATCCAGGTTTCAACTTTACAGCTCCATGCAATGGCCTCTCTACTATGCCTCTACTCAGAGACACCTCTAACAGCAGCTTTATCCCATAACTCCTTTCTTCCATTCTTAACTCAAAATTAAGAACCATGTGACCAAAGCAACCAAGTACTGCTGCTTATTGGGGCTGGAACACGGTCTCCTCATTCAATTACATGTTCACCAGATTTTTGTCCTTCACTGCCCAAGCTTGGCTGTCCTGGAACTTTCTCGGTAGACCAAGCTGGGATCAACTCAGAGACCTACCAGCCTCTACTTCCCAGTGCTTCCCCACCACACCCTTCTTTAATTTTCACAAGCTGGAAACTTAGCTGGGTAGGATCTTCCCCTGAGGGCACCATTCCCTTTATTCCACGTATTAATCTGTTTATCTCACTGAATGCAGGACTGAGCTCCATTCCACTTTCTAGTGCTTTTCTCTCTCAAATATTTTTTCCTTGCTCAGCTTTCTCCTTATCATAATATATCTTCATTAGAGTTAACATTAGTAACTAGGAAACAGAGTCTATACTAGGCTGTTTTGAGATTTTTTTTTTTCTGCCAACTAAATTAATCTAAAACTCTTTACTTTAGCCCCAGGCAGACTCTTTGGATAAGGGCAAAAAGCAGCCACTTTCTCCACCAAAATATCACAAGAATGATCTCTAGGCAACATATTAAAAGTCTCCTCTGAACCTGCTGAGTGAGTTCCCAACAGTTCACATAACACCAAGTACCTCTGTCTTCCATGCTCCCACTAGTGTGGTCCATTAAACAGTGCTTAAAGCCTTCCACTGCTTTCATAACCCATTGTACCCAAGTCCAAATTTCTCCAAACAAAAACATGGTCAGATGTAACGTGAATCTTAAAATGGTCTTTTAATAAAAAACCTGAAGTCTGATATTGAGGTAAATGATGAAAGATCAGAGGGACAAAGGAACAAGCCACAGCCGCCACTTCTTGCCTCACCAACCCTTGAGTCTGAAAGACCCCTAGTTCCTGTCTCCTCATGCCTTATATACCTTTCTCTGCCCAGCCATAACTTCCTGGGATTAAAGGCATGTGTGCTTCCTGAGCAAATGCATAAAAAATCAAGTGCTGGGATTAAAGGTGTGTGCCACTACTGTCTGGCTCTGTTTCTTTCCTAGACTGAGTCAGTCTCATGTAGTCTAGGGTGGCTTTGAACTCACAGAGATCCAGGCAGATCTCTGCCTCCCAAGTGCTAGGATTAAAGATGTGTGCCATCACTGCCTAACTTCTATGTTCAATCTAGTTGCTTGTTCTGTTCTCTGATCTTCAGGCAAATTTTTTAAGGATACATAATTTATCACCAAATTAGACTTAGCACAACAATACTCCACTCCTGGTACCAACTTTTATGTTAGCTATGGGTCTCTTTTGCTGTGAAAAGATAGCATGAACACAACTCTTATGAGGAAAATATCTAATAAAAGGCCTTGTTTACAGTTTCAAAGGTTCAGTCCATTATGAGAGCATGACAGCTTACAGCAGCCAGACATAGTGCTGTAGGAAATTCCTACATCTTGCAGTTAAAAGGAAGTCAACTGAGACACTAGGAGGTGTTTTGTGCATAGGAAAACTCAAAGCCCACCCACAAAAAGACACACTCATTCAACAAGACCAGATCCACAACAACAAAGCCAAATTTAATCATGTCATTCCTTATGTGGTTATGAGGGTCAATTACATTCAAACTACCACTGTCCTCTTGTGGGACTCCTAATAGTGGTATCAGGCTGTCTCTGACTCTTTTCTTGGCTTTTGGGACCCTGTTCCTCATGCTGGGTCACCTTGCCCATTCTTAATACATGAGATGGTGTTTAGTGTTACTGCAACTTGATATGCCATGTTATGTTGATCCTCATGGGGACATCTGCCCTTTCCTAAACAGAAACAGAGGGAGAGTGGATTTGGGGGTTGGAGCAGAGGGGGGATTTTGGGGAGGGACTAGGAGGAGAGAAGGGAAGGGAAACTGTGGCCAGGATTTAAAATATATGATAGATATGTAGATAGATAGATAGATAGATAGATAGATAGATAGATAGATACATACATACATACATACATACATACATACATGCATACATACATACATAGACAGATAGATAAAAAAGCAGGAAGGAAAAACCAAACTACAGCATTTTTATGTAATACCCATATATGAATAGATTCTATTGTGCAGAAGTACTCCACAGTTGAAGTTAAGTATTGACAGAGGACCACTGATATCATCATTCAGATAGCCACTGTCTATATCTTGGCGTCAAGAAGCAACTATATCTTCCAATAAAATGGTTTTGTAGACATTATACCTGTGTGATATTAGACAAGTCACTTAATGATCCTTTTCTTTAAAGAACGAACAATGGTGATTATAATAGTAGCTATTCTCAATGTCTTAACAGGATTAAAGCAATAATTATATTGATTGTTTTTATGTCAACTTGACATTTGAGAAGAGAGATTTTCAATTGAGAAAATACCTGCATAATATTTGTCTGTAGCCAAGTCTCAAGGGTATTGTCCTGAGTGAAGATCAATGCGAGAAAGGCAAGCTCACTGTGGACAGTACAATTCATTCACCAACAGCCTGGGATGTTAAAAAAAAAAAAAACAAAACAGAAAAAAACCAAGATGATCAAGCCATGAGAAGCAAAGCAGTAAGTGACATGCCTCCATGGCCTCTGCATCAGTTCCTACCCTAACTTCCTCAGTGGTAGACTTTGACTGTAAGATGAAATAAACCTCTTCGTTCCCAAGTAATTGTTTGGTCATTGTATTTATCATAGCAGTAGAAATTTAATTAAGACATAAGTGCAAGAAGAAAGATCTAGTAAATTTCTTGGCAAAGAAAGTGCTGGAAATGTGATCTGCCCAAATAAGGTAAACAACAGTACAGTGAACAAACTCAGTCATGAAAATATGTCACATGGTCAGTCTTGTGAAGACAAAATTGTTTATGTTGCTCATGTACACTCAAGCATGCTACTGAAGGAGTGATGGGCTCCTTTCCTTAGACAAGGAAATTTACAATCAAAAGGGTCAAGACAAATCAGACATTCCATCCCATATCTGAGTTCTCTGTAAGTAACATAGACACAGAAAACCATTTAAACTGACTTGGAATTCCAATTTTTAAAAATGTAATCATATACCATGATTTGAAACAGATTTTAGGGGAAAATATTTTATTTTAGAAAAGTTTTCTTTTGATATATATATTTCAGTCAATATTTCAAGTATAACATGGCAATTTTATTAAAAAGAGGTTGCTTAGCATTTTTGAGTAGCTAAGTATATTGAAATAATTAATTTTTAAATAAATATTCTGGAAAAGAGAGAAGAAATTCTGTTTTTTCCCATTAAAAATATAAAATTATGACTCTTTTTTTGCCCTAAGTGATCTTTTAGAATTATATGTGGTCTTGTATGTGTGTGTGATTGCACAACCTGGTAATTACTTTAATGTAGTTTCATGTGATTTGTAACACTCAGATCAGAGTGAAAGAAAATTAAACAGTAGGTAGGCAAGCTTAATTCTGTATGAAGTGCAATGCACTGTGGTTCAGTGAATGACTATTAATTAAGACATTTGTTCAATTGGCATGTTTCAGCTTCTAGTAAGTTATGCAAATTAAGTAAAATGTGCTTTCTTATTAATTAATATGATAAGTAAAAACTTTTTCCTCCCAATTAATTTACTTCATAATGAATAGACTAATACAGCAATATTTTAGGAAGATTTTGCTATCATTCTACTTATACTTGCTTTCCTATATGAATTTATAAAATATGTAATATTTTACACTTTAAAAAATGTCATGTGTAATGGTTTTTGCTCTGTTCATGCCCTTGGGCTATATGGCTCCCACTACAGTCATACTCACCCTTATAAGGAAAAACAACAAATTTTCTCAGAGCATTAAATCTAAAGAGTCTAATGGGTCTTATAGCAGGGAGAGGTATTATTCTAAGAAAACAAAGGAGAATTTGATACATTTCAAAGATAAGGACCATTTTCCAAAGAATAAATATTATATGATTCTACCTACATGAAACATGTAGAAAAGGAGAATTCAAAGAGTAGAGGACACTACATACAGGAGAGAGGACATGGAATTGAATGGGTATGCTGCTACCTTTTGTGTACTAATAATTTGCCTTGAACAAGAAAAAAGAGAATAGGAGAAAGAAAGGTCAAGTATGTATGCTATAGAGGTTACCCAAGATAATACGACTTAGTTGTAAAAAGCAAAGGATAGATTGTGTGTTTATACTTCATACTTTTATTAAACACATATGTACATTTATTGCATTATACAACATTATTATACTACCTAAACTTAATAATATTGAGTATACCTAAAAGGTACTCTAATTTCACTCCTCACCTTGGTAGCAAACTGGCACATGTGTTTCATGAGCTGTCTGGGGAATTTGAAGGGAGACTCAGAAATAGTAATAGTGAGCTCACCCTTCTGTTTGCCTGCAGCACCATGTGACATCAGTGGTAATGTGCAGCTGTTAAACAACTTACAGACTATATGCTGTGTTTTTAGTGAAACAGTTTCCCAGTGAATGTGATGGTACCTAAACAACTTTTGCAGATGATGCACCATGCATGTATTATCTGTAATTTAAGTGTGTGTAGGGGACAAACCTAATCCCAAAATAAAAACAATGTTAGTCTCTTTACTAATTCAATTTCCTTTGCTATGATAGAGTACTCTTCCAAAAAGCAACTTAGGGCAGAAAAGGTTTATATTAGTTGGCAATTTCATGTTATTGTCCACTATTTCAGGGATGCTACAGCTGTAAATCTTGAGACATCTGGTCATATCTAATCACCAGGAAAGACCAGAGGGAAATGGATGTATGAATGCTTACTTGTGCACAATGTGATGTTTCTGCTCTTATCCTACCTACACAGGACTGGGTTTTCCCATGTGAATTAAGACAATCTCCCACAGACATACCCACAGGCCAACCACAATGAAAACAATCTCTTTTAACCTTCTCTTCTTAGATGATTCTGGATTCTGTTATGTTAACAAATAAGACTAACCATTTCAGCACAGCAGTCATGTGCGGACATGCTCTGAACAACACGATGATGGGAAACAGGGACAGGTCACCCCAAAGTGGACTTCTATGGTGTTCTTTGAATAGGTGATTCCAAGAAACTTAAAACACAAGAGTAGCTCTAAAACGTAGCTTTTTTCAAGGAAGCTGACACCTAAAAAAATTCTTTAGTAGAGATATGTGTATTAGGAAAATAGTTACACCAGACAACTCTCATCATCTGAAATACTTTTATCTTTAACAGGGGGCATTCTTTGTTTGCCATGTATTTCTCCCCTTCAGATTCCCATAAGTTGCCTCCACCAGCATGTAATGCCACCTCTATCCACCTCTACCTTCAGTTTTGTGGCTCAGGATATAAGCCACAGTCATCTTGCCTTTGTTGCATTCTCATATTTTGGAAGGACACTAATGTAGGCCTGCTTAGTAAACCTGTGCTTTTCCTCTTGCTGATGTGTCTTCTGCCCATTTACTTCACAACCTAGCAAAAGAAACTTGAAACACATAGTGAAACCATGTTTCCTCTTCCACAGCTGTATCAAGATTTTGTATAGTTGCACAGGTGAAAATAATCTGAAGTAAAGCAGTGGCACTCTGTAACTTCTGATATATTTAAAATAACCTTAAGTATGGATTTTCTCTACAGCCCATATTAACAAAATTGACCTTGAGATTTTGATCTAAAAATATAGCCCTTCATGGTAAGACTTTAACATGATTAGAAACTTGTTAATTCAAAGTCAATATGATTTATAATCATTTAAAATATGTGTTTGTTTGAATTACTGTTCAAATAGAGAAATTATTTTATCTGGGTATATAAATATGCATTATTGTGGCATAGTAATGGCTGGTAACTTGTTGACAGTCATAAGTCTGTGATGATATTTTGTTCTCCAATATATTGTGCACCATAATATACTTATCTGGTGTCAGAGAACAGAACAGCCACTGGATAGACATAGAGACAAGAAAATGGTGGCACACACACCTTTAATCCTAGCTTTCCAGAGGAAGAGATCTATCTGGATCTCTGTGAGTTCAAAGCCACACTGGAAACAGCCAGGCATGGTGACACACACCTTTAATCCCAGGAAGTGATGGCAGGAAACAGAAAGATATATAAGATGTGAGGACCAGGAACTAGAGCCAGATTAAGCTTTTAGGCTTTTAGCAGCAGTTCAGCTGAGATTCATTCCAGATGAGGACTCAGAGGCTTCCAGTTTGAGGAAACAGGATTGCCTGAGAAGTTGGCGAGGTGAGGTTATCTGTGGCCTGTTCTATTTCTCTGATCTTTCAGCGTTCACCCAAATACCTGGCCTTGTTAATTTTTTTTGTTTTTTTTTTTTTTATTAATAAGACCTTTGAACAATGCATGCTACAATAGACATATAGCCTCTCCTATTTATTTCAAACATTAAGAAGACACACTTTTAATACACAAAATGAAAAATAGGCTTTCATGACTCTCCCTGTGTCTTCATGTGGCTTGATAAAACTCAGTGTAGGAGTGGAGGGAGAATATTTTCAAACTGCCAAATGTCTTGTAAACACTTATTTTCTAGGAATACTTGAAAAGCATGGAAAAATAAAATACTATGGGGCTGATTTGCCTAAAGTTTAGGCTGATAGGATGTATGTATCTTTATGTTTTATCACATATGTTAGAGGTATGGTAGAGACTGTGGGTGCCAACTAAGTTCATCTAGTGTTCTTTACCTGTTTCCATTGTTACAGTTTTTGTTTACTTTTGTTTTCACAGGAACACACGGCTTTTTTTTTTTTTTTTTGGGGGGGATAGCTGGGAGGGCAGATGATCTACCTGCTAACTCTAAAGCTACAAATCCTTAGAGCCTGTCTTCTCACTCCCGCTGGACAGGAAGCCCTTAGCAAGTAACTATGAAGGCAGACTATGAAGACTTGACTCCTTTGCCTTAAGTCAAGGCAAACACTGGGGTATGATTCAGAATGCAGGATCAAGCTGAAGCTGTTCTTCCAGACTTTGCCAGAAATGGTGTTTATACTTGACTTCCTCCCTTTCATTTGCCCATTTATATTATTATCTATTCCTCTGAGTGTCATTGTCCCCATGTCTGAATTTGAACAAGGCGATATGGGAAAGTTTTAAGACTGTTAGTCCAAAAGGCAGATTGATAGGCAATAGATGATAGATAGATAGATAGATAGATAGATAGGTAGGTATTAGATAGATGATAGACACTACATCGATAGATAGATAATAGATAGATGATAGATTGACAGACAGACAGACACATAGATGGATGGTATATAGATAGATAGGCAGGTAGACAGATAGATAGTAGTTCACCCACAAAGAACAGTAAAAATCATCTCGTCTTTGGATCCTTAATGAGCTAGAAGAGCCTGAACTACATAAGACCTTGTGTCTTAGTTAGGGTTTTTTATTGCTGTGAAGAGACATCATGACCATGGCAACTCTTTGAGGTGATGGCTTATAGTTTCAGGGGTTCAGTTCATTATCATCATAATGGAGAAAATGGAAGCATGCAAACAGACATGGTGCCAGCTACATCTTGATCAGAAGGCAGCAGTAAATCAACTGAATGTCACACCGAGTGAAGCTTGAGGAAGAGAGACCTCAAAGTCTATGTCCACAAAGACACACTTCCTCCAACAAGGCCACATATAATAGTGCCAGTCCCTATGAGGGCCATTTTCTTTCAAACCACCATACCTTGTCTTTTCTCTCTCTCTCTCTCTCTCTCTCTCTCTCTCTCTCTCTCTCTCTCTCTCACACACACACACACACACACACACACACACACACACACACACACACAAAGAGCTAAACAAAAATGTCCACTAAAATTCATCAAAATTGTGAGAATGACTACATACATTTATAATTCACAAAGATGCAAAGAGAAAGTGAAGTGTGAAATCAGAGCTACATCCTAATGGTTCCTCCTTGGATTTTAAGAAAAAGTATTATGCTTGTCTACTGCTATAGAGCATCCCCATCTCCTGCCAAAGCACACTGGCCTACAATGATAGCCATTGTCTTACTTGGCTCTGAGGAGTTGGTGTTCTCAGATAGTGCTTCTCCTTTGATGTTGTCATTAGGTGGTAGCTTAGGACAGTATTTCAGGAGTCTCTCTCTTGTGGTGTGAGATTGACTCTCTCTCTCTCTCTCTCTCTCTCTCTCTCTCTCTCTCTCTTTCTCTGTCTCTGAGATTATGAGAATTTCTTTGTATAATAGCTCAAAAGAGCTAATTTGGGAGTTCTCACTTGGCATCTTACAAGACTTCTTACACAGTAGTTTGATTTCCTAAGACAAAGCAGTTCACAAAACAAGGGCAGATACTATCATGTTTTCTCCTTCTTAAACTCTGTTGTCTTATACTGGAACAATGTATTGATGATGGTTCATATGGCCAACATAGATATGCATGTACATGCAGAGAAATGGTCTAATGAGAATCATCATTAGATATATGCTTAGCAAAATATTGTATGGACAGCTTAGAGCACTTACCTGGTTTTCATCTGAGTTAGGGCACTAGGCTGAGAATCTTTGCATAGCCTTGCTTCCTTCCCTTTACCAGTGGGATAATTCACAAGGTCTAATGGGGTACCTCCAGGTCTGCAGGTGGTACTTAAGGGTTATGCTGAGACAGTCATTTCTTTGTAATCACCTAGCACAGTGCCAGTAGAACAGAAACCTCGGAAGCACCAGGACCGGTGACATGATGTAGTCAGCCATAGTGAATACAAAAGCATCTCTGAAGCTTGGATCTTAATTTTGTCATGGAATGAGTTTATATAAGTCATACAACCTTCTCCTCTATATCCATTACATCTTACAAGTATTTGGAAATTTGACAATCTATTTCCTACATTCAGTAAAATATTTGTTCTCCAAAGTGTTTGAAAATGGGACTGCTTATTGCCTTGAAAAACCTGGTGCTACTGGGAAACAAATTCTGTTTTACAGATAGTTGTTGAGGCCTCTGTGAGATTAAGTACCCCCATCACATTCACACACCCTGGAAGGGGATGAAAGTGGTATTCAGACCCCAGTCTGTTGCTTCACCCTGTGCTCTTTCCACTTTACCAGACTATTTCCAGTATTTGCTTCCCTGAGAGGTTGAAACTAAAATACAATTCTTGGAAATTCATCATTTTTTTAATCTTCACTTTTCACCAGCAAATACATTTCTGGTTGTGATAACTGTAATGTGCAGACTGCTACATATTAATATAACCTGACACTGATTTGTTTTCAGGTGTTCATTTATGCAGTGTGAATGAAGTCAGCTATGGGAAAGTGACAGGAGAGCGAATTTCTTACGCCTCATTAGTGGAACATACAGCAGCAATCAATTGTCGCATTTAATAGTCACCCCACATGTGAGATAGAGATTTATTTCAGCAAAAGAATTAAACTTGAAAACAGCAGCAAAGAAGCAAAAGACTGAAGGTGGTCATACCAAAAGCTTCCAAGAGAGTTGAGTTTAAAACAAGTTTTATAAAAATCATATATATATGTGTGTGTGTGTGTGTGTGTGTGTGTGTGTGTGTGTGTGTGTGTCACTGGAACTATATATTTTTTCTACCATATTTTTAACAATTTGTCCACTTCAAAGTCCTTCTGTTCTTGTTTTAAATGTAAGATTATTAGGGTTTGAATGGAAACTGTTTCCAACATGCCATGTGTTTGCACACTTGTTCACCAGCTGTTTGTGCTGTTTCGGAAGAGTGTTGACTTTTCTGGATGGGAGAGTTCAGGACTAGTCACAGGGACACAGGCAGTTGGGCTACAGCAACCAGCCTGCATTGTTCTGAGCTCTCTGATTGATAAGATCCCATTCACAGAAACAGACCCTGCCACCACACATGTATCACCAGCTGCCAGCCCTTCCCCACCACGACACTGTGAGCTGAAGTATATCCTTCTACCCCTAGGTTATTTCTCTTAGAGATTTTATCGAAAAGGTGTACAAAATAACTACCAGAAATCCGCCCCAAGCATTAATCATCAAGGTGATCTTAGGGCTAGCCTTACAACACATGGGAATAATACCTAAATATTTTTCATGTGTCCCACAGTATGGTAATCATTTTCTTTCATTTCCTTTAGAAAAGTTTTTTATTAAAATTTTTCTTCTTAGAGCATATTTTAATGTGTCTTTCCCATCCCCCAATTGCCCATCTTCAAATCCATCCAGCTTTGTGTTCATTCTCTCTCTTTCCCTCTCTCCCTCCCTCTCTCTCTCTCTCTCTCTCTCTCTCTCTCTCTCTCTCTCTCTCTCTCTCTCTCTTGCTCACAAAAACAAACAACAAACAGAACAAAGCAAAAAAGCAAAGAAAATTGATAAGACAAGATAAATAACAAAACAAAACACATACACAAAAACTACCACACAATGAACTGAGTGGGAAACTGGAACACAAAGTTCTAAACAGAATGTCTCCAGCAAATTCCTCACATTGGAGATCAAAGTACTCTGTAGAAGAGGAGGCAGAAAAAACTTGAGAGCCAGAGGGGATGAAGAGCATCAAGGAACAAATGTCTTCCAGACACAGTAGGAGTAATGAATTTATGAACTCACAGAGACTGTGGCAGTATACAAAGGGCCTGCACAGGTTCAAGCCATGCAAGATCCTAGCACTGAGATGCGGATGTAGAAATGAGATCCCATCCCTAACTCAGAAGTTATCTCCAACTGACATATACTTGCAAAGGAAAATTTATTTTCCTCTAGTGGAATTTCACTACTGGTTATATTAACCATACTTAGAGTAGGCCAGCAGAAGATGGCTGGTACAAAATGAACTCAATGAATTTTTATTAGACATTTTGTCTCATATTGCTTTGTTTGGGCTGTGTGTGTGTGTGTGTGTGTGTGTGTGTGTGCTAAGTTTGTGTTTTTATGGTTTTTTTGTTTGTGTTTATATGTCTTTCTTGTTCTTTTTCTTTTATTTTTCTTAAATTTTTAATCTGTTTTTTTTTTTTTTGTTTGTTTGTTTTCTAAAGGCATAGATTTGGAGGGGTAGGTGGGTAGATCTGGGAGGAGTTGAGAGAGGGGAAACCAAGATCAGATATACTGCCTACAATTGTTTTATTTTCAACTATATATAAATTGTAACTATGAACATGTTGTATATTTGGCTTGTGAGATATGCTTGGACAACAGTTGCACAAATGTTATGGGATAAGCAGCTATTTTTAAATGGATTTAAGGACTACTTCATGAGAAGAAATCCATTTTTGACACTACTAAAGTGGTTTAGAACCTAAGTCTAGATAGGTCATAGGCATAATGGAAATGCTAGTGATATTGTTTTACTAAAGAAACATAATAATAAAATGATTCCTAATGATATATTATTGATTTTTTTATGCTTGTGTGTCTTGTTTTAATGGGTTTTTTTTGTTTGTTTGTTTGTTTTTCTTTTCTTTTTGAGAAAGGGTATCACTATGCAGCCCTGGCTGGATGTAATTCACTGTGTAGTGTGGTGATACATTGTGTATCCTAATAAAATTTGCCTGAAAATCAGAGGACAGAACATGCCACTAGATTAAAGTGTGATTAAAGGTGGCACACACCTTTAATCCTAGCATTCAGGAGGCAGAGATATGTCTGGATCTCTGTGAGTTCAAAGCCACCCTGGACTGCATGAAATTGACTCAGTCTAGGAGAGAAACAAAGACAGGCAGTCAGTGGTGGCACACACCTTTAATTCCAATACTTGGGAGTCACACACCTTTAATCCCAGCACTTGAGATCTCATGCCTTTGCTACCAGTACTTGGGAAGCACACACACCATTAATCACAGCACTAGGAAAAAAGTGATATGACTGGGCAGAGAAAAGTATATAAGGCGTGAGGAGACATGAGCTAAGCCCCTTTTGGGCTTTCAGCTGAGGACTTAGAGACATTCAGTCAGAGGGTTTATGGAGTTGGTGAGGTGAGAAGTGGCTGTGGCTTGTTCCTTTGTCTCTCTGGTCTTCCAGCATTTACCCCAATATCTGTCTCTGGCTTTTTATTAAGACCAATTAGGATTCATGCAACAATGTAGAGTAGACTAACTCTGAATTCACAGAGATCCTTCCTCTGCCTCCTGAGAGGTGTGGACCATGAAAGGTATGTGCCATTATCCCACATTCATTTGCTTGAAATAACACTTCTGTCTTCTTTGCTCCAAGTTTCCCCACGACAAACAAGTGAATCAAAGATAAGACACCTACATTGTATAATGCTTTTACACTTCTTCTAGGTGTAGAATTGAGGTATAAACTCAAGTAGTCTGACTTCAGAATGCATTCCCATATGTCACTGAAATGTTCTTCCCTTTCAACTAAACTATATTTATCTGAAAGATTCCATTATGTTTTACTGTGAGCACCATTCTACTATGCACAAATCTGTAGATACTTTAAGTCTAAGTAGTATTGTTTAAAATAATTACCTTGCAATAAAAAAAAGTCTAGATAATTGTTCGGGCTCAAATTGGCTTTGTCTAGGTTATGGACATACTGAATACAGGATCTGACAGTTCTCCACATTTTCTGTAAGACTTGAAAAGTCAAAAGCACCATTTTTATTGTCTTTTGTAGGGTTCTGTGCACCTAACTTTTATGTGGACATAAAGAAAACAGCCTTAGAATGTATGATAACAATGTTGATGGATGGTGGGCCAAGTTTTCTCAGAAGAGCAGCTGGAAACTTTAACACTGACTCTACTAAAATGCTTTAAGTAAGAGTCTTAGAAGGCCCATGATCGTAGAAAAGCATGGTGTTGCATGTTACTGCATGTATGTTGTCATGTATGTATATATGCATGTGTTCCTTAGCTCCTCAGGAACTATTTTTTATTTAGAAGAGAGATTGATTTACATAACACACACAAACCCCACATGCAACCATTGGTTAAGTAGCCATTAAACTGCATTCCCACAAATTGTTAAACCTTTTGGTATTGCAACTACTAGAGTTGGATTTGCCCTCCTTTAGGGATTGCTACTGTATAAATTGAGAAACTTTTGAAAGAAACACCAGGAATCTTCAATCCATTCATTCACTCGGCACCTTCTCACTAAGCACCCCATTGTGATGGGCAAAGACCTTTCACTGGGAATGTAGTCATGGAAAGAGAAGATACAGACTATCTCCCTCTTTCTGTATATTCTGCAGCAGGAAAGGAAAATCTGCATTCAGAATAAATGTTTTTTAGAAACAAAACCTATATGAAAACATAATGTACATTAAGGTCTTCAGGCATGCTAACATGGAGATAGACAGAATTTAATGTTATAGATCTCCTTCTGAAAGAGATGCTCAGGTGAGTGGGGTCTCACTAGAGGGACCCATAGCAGAGTAATGAAAGAAGATATTAGAGAAATAATACCCAAATAGATAATGTTGAATATTAGGGCCAAGGGTGGGTCATTAATTTATGATTTCAGTGACAAGCCATAAGAATCTGCACAAAAGAGGACACTGTCTAGTGTACATTTTAACAAGATTATTTCTCTTCAGAATAAATCAGAGGACCAAAATTTTAAACAGTAAGAATACTAAAAATCTGTGAATATTCGATGATGAAAGACTAACTGAGATATAATCAGGCTTATATATTCTGGAAGTGAAATTTTGAATTCTCTTAAGTATGGAACTAGAATATAGGGCCAAGTGGAGAATCGCCAATGGTTCTGGGTGTTTTCTTGTTTTACACAATAATAATAACTAAAGTTAGGAATTTCTGTTCTTCATGAGGGGGGGGAGAGAGAGAGAGAGAGAGAGAGAGAGAGAGAGAGAGAGAGAGAGAGAGAGGAAAGATGACAGATGATAGGTAGATATAAATGACAGATTGTATAGTCATTTTAAACTTGGCACAACTAAAATGAAAGTATAAATCACATTACAACAATGTTAAATCTGTTTCAACTGCTCCAAAAAACAATGCCCTGCCTTCTTTTCTCTAATATCATCTTCTGACTTACTACTACATCCTACTTGTTCTTGTCTAGCCTGAAACATTTTTGTTCTACATTTTCCACAGGGATGATACCTTCACATTATCCAAGGTTTTACTGAAATATAATCCTTTTGATATTCCCTCTATTCTGGTTACCGTCATCCATTGATCTTTTTCTTTATTTCTTGTTTGTTTGGTTTTTGTTTTGTATTTTTGCGTTTGTTGCTAATTTGAGATAGGTTCTTACTCTATATCCCAGGCTGACCTCAAACTCACATGAAACCCAGACAGTCCTGAAATCATGCTTTCTCACTTCATCCTTCTCAGTCCTGTATTTATAAGTATGTGCACTACTTTCTTCATTTTATGTGTGTGAGAGAACAATCCATTTTGTGAATTTCACAATTTTGTTCACTAGCCACCATCATCTTTTGTTAGGAATACCATAGTGGTCACATATCTGATTTTCTTGTCCTGTTTTGTCCACACCCCGCTTTCACCCCTGGACAGATCTGCCAAACTGAAACTTAACAGAGAAATAAAGGACTGAACTGACTGATATTAAGTCTTCTTTGAAGATCTGGTAGAATTCTGCAGTGAAACCATCTGGTCCTGGGCTTTTTTTTTTTTTTTTTTTGGTTGGGAGAATTTTAATGACTGATTCTATTTCCTTAGGGGTTATTGGACTATTTAAATGGTTTATCTGGTCTTGATTTAACTTAGGTATGTGGTACCTATCAGAAAATTATCCATTTCTTTTAGATTTTCCAGTTTTGTGGAGTAGAGGTTTTTGAAGTATGACCTGATGATTTTCTAGATTTCCTCATTGTCTGTTGTTATGTCCCCCTTTTCTTTTCTGATTTTGTGAATTTGTGAATTTAGATGCTTTCTTTCTGTATTTGGTTAGTTTGGATAAGGGCTTGTGTATCTTGTTGATTTTCTCAAAGAACCAAATCTTTGTTTCATTATTTTTTTGTATTGTTCTCTTTGTTTCTATTTTGTTGATTTCAGCTCTCAATTTGATAATTTCCTGGCATCTATTCTTCCTGGGAGGCTTTGCTTCTTCCTGTTCAAGAGCTTTCAGGTGTGCTATCAAGTCACTAGTGTGAGATTTCTCCACTAGTGTGATATTTCTCCACCAGGATAGCCAAAAGAATCCTGTACAATAAAACAACCTCTGGAGGCATCATGATCCCTGACCTCAAGCTCTACTATAGAGCTACCGTAATAAAAACAGGTTGGTACTGGCATAAAAACCAACATGTGGACCAATGGAATTGAACTGAAGACCCTTACATTAACTCGCACACCTATGAACATATAATTTTTGACAAGGAAGCCAAAACTGTATAAGGAAAAAAGAAAGCATCTTCAACAAATGGTGCTGGCATAACTGGATGTCAATGTGTAGAAGGCTGCAAATAGATCCATATCTGTCACCGTGAACATAACTAAAGTCCAAGTGGATCAAAGACCTCAACATAAATCCAGTTACTCTGAACCTGATAAAAGATAAAGTAGGAAGTAGTCTTGAACGCATTGGCACAGGATATCACTTCCTAAACATAACACCAGTAGCACAGACACTGAGAGAAACAATCAATCAATGATGGGACCTGTTGAAACTGAGAAGCTTTTGTAGAGCAAAGGACATGGTCAATAAGACAAAGTCACAGCCTACAGAATGGGAAAAGGTCTTCACCAACCCCACATATGACAGAGGGCTGATATCCAGAATATATAAAGAACTCAAGAAATTAGACATCAAAATGCCCAACAGTCCAATTAAGAAATGGGCTATAGAACTAAACAGAGAATTCTCAACAGAGGAAGCTCAAATGGCTGAAAGACATTTAAGGAATTGCTCAACATCCCCAATTTTCCAGGAAATGCAAATCAAAACGACTCTGATATACCTACCACCTTACACCTGTCAGAATGCTAAGATCAAAAACACTGAAGACAGCTTATGCTGGAGAGGAGGTGGAGTAAGGGGAACTCTCCTCCACTGCTGGTAGGAATGCAAGTTTGTACAGTCACCTTGGAAATCAATATGGTGCTTCCTTAGAAAATTGAGAATCCATCTCCCCCAAGACCCAGCTATTGGTATATATGCCCAGCTTGGGCATATACCCAAGGAATGCTCAATCATACCACAAGGGCATTTGTGCACCTATGTTCATAGCAGCATTGTTTGTAATAGCCATAACCTGGAAACAACCTAGATGCCCTTCAACTGAAGAATGGATAAAGAAAATGTGGTACATATACACAATGGAGTACTACTCAGCAGAGAAAAACAATGTCATCATGAAGTTTGCAGGCAAATGGATGGATCTAGAAAAATCATCCTGAGTGAGGTAACCCAGACTCAGAAAGACAAATATGGTACGTACTCACTCATAGGAGGATACTAGATATAAAACAAAGATGACTAGACTGCTACTCACAACTCCAGGGAGGTGATCTAGAAAACAGGACCCTAAGAAAGACATAGGGATCACCCAATGACAGAGAAATGGATGAGATGTACATGAACAACCTGGACGTGAGTGGGGTAATGAAGGACAAGTTTCAAGGGGAAGAGAGCTTAGGGGAGCAGGAGATCCCAGCTGGATCAGGAACAGAAAGGGGGAGCAAGGAATAACATACCATGATAAATGAAGACCACATGAGAACAGGAACAAGCAAAGTGCTCGAGAGGTCCCCAGAAATCCA
The DNA here is from genome assembly GCF_903995425.1 of Onychomys torridus. NCBI lineage: Eukaryota > Metazoa > Chordata > Mammalia > Rodentia > Cricetidae > Onychomys > Onychomys torridus. Next base: position 12,094,541 of record NC_050456.1, read on the forward strand.
CAATGAAACCTCCACTGTAGACTACTAGTAATGGTCGAGAGAAATCCCAAACTGACCTAGTCTGGTGATCAGATGGCCAAACACCCTAACTGTAGTGCTAGAAATCTCATCTAATAACTGATGGAAGTGCATACAAAAATCCATAGCCAGGCCTCAGGTGGAGCTCCAGGAGTTCAATTGTCGAAAAAGAGAAGGGATTGTAAGAGTGTGAATTGTTGAGACCAAGATTGGAAAAAGCACAGGGACAAATAGCCCAACTAATGGAAATACATGAATTATGAACCAAAAGCTGTGGAGCCCCCAACTGGATCAGACTATCTGGATAAGTGAGACAACTGAATCTCTTGAACTATTTGGGAGGCACCCAAGCAATGGGACCTGGACCTGTCCTTAGTGCATGAGCTGGCTGTTTGGAACCTGGGGCTTATGTGGGGAGACTGCTCAGCCAGGGAGGAGGGGACTGTACCTGCCTGTACTGAATCTACCAGGTTGAGCTGAATCCCCAGGGGAGTCTTTGCCCTGGAGGAGATGGGAATGGAGGAAAGGAGAGGGCAGGGGCGGGAGGGGGGAGGACAGGGGAACCCATGGCTGATATGTAAAATTAAAACACAAATATCTGTAAAAAAATAAAATAAATATATATTTTTAAAAAATGATTTTCTTTTTGTTTTACATATCAACCACAAATTCCCCTGTCCTCCCTCCTCCCACCCCTCAGCCTTCCCCCCAACCCACCCCTCATTCCCAACTCTTCCAAGGCAAGTTCTCTCCTGGGGAGTCAGCAGAGCCTGGTATATTCAGTTGAGGCAGGTCCAAACCCCTCCTCCCTACACCAAGGCTGAGCAAAGTGTTCCAAAAAGCGGGCTCATGCACTAAGGGCAGGTCCCAGTCTCACTGCCCAAACATTTCAAGCTAAACAACTATCTCACTTATCCAGAGGGCCTAGTCTAGTACCATGGGGAGTTCTCAGGTATTGGTTCACAGTTCATGTGTTTCCACTAGTTTGGTTAGTTTTCTCTATACTTTTTCCAATCATGGTCTCGATATATTTTACTCATATACTCCCTCCTCTCTCTCATTGATTGGACTCCTGGAGCCCTTGCCCTTTCCCCCAGTTTGCTCATGTAGATAGATCTCATCCATTTCTCAATCATTGGGTGATCCCTGTGTCTTTCCTAGGGTTCTCTTCACAAGCAAGCCTCCCTGGAGCTGTGAGTTAAAGTCTGGTTATTCTTTGCTTTATATCTAGTATCCACTTAAGAGTGAATACATAACATGTTTGTCATTCTGAGTCTTTGTTACCTCACTCAGGATGATATTTTCTAGTTCCATCCATTTGCCTGCAATTCTTATGATGGCATTGTTTTTCTCTGCTGAGTAGTACTCCATTGTGTATATGTACCACATTTTATTTATCCATTCTTCAGTTGAAGGGCATCTAGGTTGTTACAAGGTTCTGGCTATTACAAATAATGCTGCTTTGAACATAATTGAGCATGTGTCCCAAAGTACTTCTTAAAATGACAAAAAAGAAATTAATTTTTTTATTCTTGTGTAAATATTAAATTTAATGTGATGTATATCACAACCAATCTCCAGAGAAACTGTAAGGACAGAAATCTCATCCTTTTATACACAGTCATGAAGATCCAACCATTATGTATGAAGTCTCAAGAGAAACAAATATCTAGCACTCAGTAAGAGTTCTTGACAATATTGCTTGTCACAAATAGCTCAGTGTGAATTCATCCAGTAACTGAGATAAAGATCTGTGTTAATTAGCATTTTTATGAAGGAGAAAATAAATATCTTGTGTCATTATGAGAAGTGAGACTTTTGTAACTTTTAGTGAAATATTTACTGTCAGGCTCATTTTATCTCATAGAATTCTGATAATGTGGCATTATTCTTTCTTGACTACACTTTGATAAGATACCTACCAGCTCCTTAAGGAAGATATATTTTGAGTGAGAGCTGGCAAGAGGCTGATCCAATTCTTATAAAAGGTTTACATACACTGAAGAAAGATAAGACACACAGTTACAAGTTTTCTCTAGTAAATACTCTAAGAGAAGAGATATGAGGGATGGGAAGTCTTTATTCCTTACAGGGAGATCAAGTATCTTTCATTGTACTTCTCATGCAGTTGCACGGTCATCCATAATGTCTCATCAAGGATGCTGAAAAAAGAGATACAATGTCCTTATTCTTTTACAACCTCTAGACATCTTCCTTATCCTTTTCCACCAGTACCTTTGTCTTTCTCTCTGAGACGACCAGCAACAAAAAGTAAATAAATATTCACTTTCATATACATTGTTTAGCATGAGTCCTTGTTCACTGTCTGACACTGTTATGAGATAACTGAGGTTGGTCAATTTAAAAGAATATTGACGGTTTGGCCTTGAAGTTACATCCCTGTAATCCTAGTTCTTAGGATATAGGAAACTAATACATGAGGATTGTAAGTTTGAGAACATTTTATTTGGCATAGCAAAATTCTCTTGAGAAAAACAAAAAGAATATATCTGTTCAACTCATTGGTTACACTTCTAGAGGGCTAAAGTCCAAACCAACTATTTAGTTCTAAGTTCTGGATCTGGTAGGGCCTCTCCTGCTGTATCATCTAAGAATGTAAGGCAATGTGGCATAAGAACATGTGAGAAGGAGAGATTGCATGGCAAGAAAGAAAGCAGAAGTGTCAGGCAGGGGCAGTTCTTACTGGGTTTTATAGCAATCTTTTATGAATATAAATGAGTCCTCAAGAATCGCATCAGTTTCTCCCAAGATTAGAAGCCCCACTGATCTGCCATTGAATCCATGCTTAAAGGTCCTACTACTTTTTAATATTGTTATTATGGGGTTTTAAGCTTCAAATTCATGAATCCTTGGTGTAGAAACCACATTCAAACCATAGTAGTAGAGGAGATGGGGATTGCAGGGAGGAAGCAGAAAGACTAAAGTACAATACAAAGAAAAAAAATCACACTTGAGTAATATGTATTTCTTGGTCTCCTTCCCTCTAAGCCCAAAGACAGTTGGTCTTAATTTTTAAAGAAACTGCTCAGAAACCTAGAACATTACTCTTAAATGTGTTGAAAAACATTTGCCCAACACGACAAGTGCCTTTATCTGAAAACTAACCCCGTGACAAGAACCTCTCTCACATTTGCTTAAAGAAGTGTTTTGTGCTGGTGTCTCAGACTAGAGGGAGGGAGGGAGGGGGAGGGGGAGGGATGGGAGGAGGGAGAGAGGGAGGGAAGGAGGGAGGAACCAGTATTTGGTTCGGATTATGAAGTTTCTCAGGGCAGTAATGCATAGACTATAGGTAGTCAGTTGGTGATAAGTAGGAGAGATCATAAATCTTCACTCAAGAGGTTCATGACATACCTCTATTGGACATAATCAAGTAAAAGTTTGATGAAAGGAAGTTAGTTAATGCCATACACTTAGCCAAACTTCTTGGCAGAGAGAAGGCTGGGGACTATATTGGGAAATGCAGATGAACAATATTTATTAGTCCTTTCGTTATCCATCTTCAAAACTGTAGCCACAGCAATCTTTCTAGAGAATTAGTCAGATCACACCTTTTCTACTTACAAAGTGTCTATGTCTTTATTCTTTTCTATATCGCAAGTAGAAATAAATGTTTTTAAGGACACACTGATATTCCATTTGGCAATATATGGATAATAACTGTGCTGTGATAAACTAAAATGCTATACAAATATTTGAAGCCTGAAGATTTCACTGAAAAGCACATTTGAACATGGAATTAAGTATCTGTCACTGTGCAAGTTTATATCTTTGAAAATATGAATGTATTAATCTATTCTGGAATATTACATTAAGCATATATACAATAATAAAAAGAGAGACTTCAACACTTAGAGTAAATGTAATAAAACCAGTGATGTCTTCTTATTAGCAGAATCTAGCATGTCTAGGTATGATGTTATTTTTAAAATACTATTGACTTATTTAAAGATAATTTCTAACACTTTAACTTTGAAAATTCACTTTATAATACCCTTTCTAAAGAACAGTAATTTGAAATACCTGTGGCAATGTATACGGCACAAAAAGGAATTTCTTTATTCAATCCACAGATGAGTGTTAATCACTGTGATGGATAATGGGACTTCAAAACCACAAATATGAAGTATAATTCCTTCTTTCAGGGAGCTCTTAGTATAGTGCAAGTTGTATGTTCTAATAAATGCTAAAAATAAAGATATGAACAGGAGTATTTATAATATAAATACTCCTGGAAGAAAGCTAACTCATTCCTCTGGAATAAAATGTACTTCCAAAAGAATATTATTCAGATGGATCTTGAACACCAGCAGGCTGTAACAGATGGAGAGGTGAGTACACAATATGGTGTTTGAGAGGTTCTGGCTTATTTTGCAAGCTGTTGGTAATACAATAAAACACTGAGCTCACAGAAAAGTTGATGAGAAATACAAGGTCAAGTGTACTACAAGAGCCAAATGAGGTGAAGTTTATTTGTACCTTGAGAGAGTTTGTTCTTCATCCTGAAGGTGATGACAAGTCCTGAAAATTTTAAGCCTGGACCTAATAATGTCAATTTACCCTTAAAAGACATAAATCCTTCCATAAAGTGCATACCTAACTGCAAGGGCAATCAGAGATAGGAAGAGCAATTTGAAGGCTATTGCCATCACAGGGTAAGAGTTTGCCTGAATTAAATTTCTGGCTATGAAAATAGGGGAAATAAAGATTTTCTTGATCTACTTCATAGGATCTTTCAGGGTTATCAACCCAAGACACTGGGCTGAGGCAAGATGGAAATTCTCTATAAACCCTTGTGTGTTTACTGTGTGCAGCTGGATGCCTAACAGAAGCATGGGACTCTAGAAACATCTTCAGTTTATAAGAAAAACAAGAAACGATGACCAGAGTCTCAATGTGTGTCACTGAGGAATACACCTCCCATACTGAGTGCATGAAATCCCAACCATCCTTTATATGCCTGGATTCTGAGTGAGGACCTCAGCAAGAGCCCATCAGGGAAGGTTTGGATCTCTTCTACAGTCTCTGTGGTCTCAGCTACATCCTCTGAATGGCTGAAGATGAGTCAAACAGCTGTCCAGACCATCTGGAATAGAACATTCCAAATTGATTATTGTCTAAAAGCATTTTATATATGTGAAAATTATCATGAATTCAAAGTGTCTATTGATGTATAGTATAACCATCAATATTCATGATATTAGAAAGTAAAACAAAGCCTTTAAAGTAACTGCTAATGGATTTCAGCAATGACAAGTTCCTTAAATGTTGTCATTTATAACTATAGATATTAATATATATTTTTTCAAGACAAAATCCTGGAAATACTGCCATTGTTTTTATGTCATATTTTTCATCCATTAAAAACCTTTTGACTCCTAACCTACAAGTAGTTTTCTTGCTTACTTCCCATTTACACAAGCTTTGGGGAACATAGTCTCATTTTCATCTGTTATCACTCAGCATTTCTCATGCAAATATCAGTTTTTGTAATTCTTTATACCCTGTGTATGGAGGGCCTAGTATGTGAAGCCAGTCATGGCCACTAGGCTGTAAAACTAAGTAAAATAAACATGGTTTCTGCTCTTTTGGAGTATACAAAACCCTTTTCATGGATTTCATCACTGAAACTCAGATCATGAAAGAAATGTACAGTTTTCTCTAGAACATGTATTGGGGTTGTAAACTGATTCTAGAGAATCAACGGAAGCATCCTGAAGGAGGCAGCATTTTATCCACATTCTGAAAGATGCATAAACATTGGCTTCAGTGTGTGCACCATTCCTTTAATAGATGGTTGCTTATATTGAGATTAAATTGATGCACTTAGATAGATCATGGTTAATTTTGCATATTTCTGGAAGAATCTTGGGCTGCAGAAGATCGCTCAGTGACTAAACTGATTGCCATGCAAATGTGAAGATCAAAGTTCAAACCCCCAGAACTCATGAATATGCTGGTGGACAGAGCAGTCAGTTAGGAATTCAGAAACAAGGGATCTCCAAAGCAAGCTTGCTAATTAAAGAAGCTAGACATATCAGCAAGCTCTGGGTTTGATTGCTAGACTGTGTATCAATAAATAAATTGGAAGAGTAATGTAAGATGATACCCAACATCAACTTTTGTTCTCCTTATGAGCATGCACTCATATACATTCATGCTCACACATGTACAAATGTGCATATGTACACACGCACAACACACACACACACACACACACACACACACACACACACACACACATGCAGAGCAATAAGAAAAGAAGAATCTGCCATGTTTGTCTTTACTACAATCTTGCACATCTAGCAAAGGTGGATAGCAGAAATGTCCTTCTGTTTCTGTGGTAACAGTTATCCTTATTATACTGCTGTCCCAATGCAGATGACTATATATGCAGCAGGATTGTCATAGTGGTATTGGTAAGTACACATATGCTTGCAAGAGTGATTATTCCTCCATATTTGATCTCTTTCATAAAAACAATAAAAGTTACTACTGAAATAAATAATAATAAGGGCCTAGTGCCTGTGATTAAATATTTAACAAGGTTCTATTGGAAGCGTGCATTTCCAGGGATTTATTGTTCTGATATAAAATTCACTAGGATTAAACTAGGCAGTCTGCAACTTTTTATTTCCTAAATCGCTTTGCCTGTTTTATGGTATGAAAGTTTAAAGAAACTTACTGTTTTCAGTTTTCAATTACATCCCAGTTCCTTTCACTCAGTGACTGTCTGATTTTAAAAAGAAATAGTAGTAATAAATAAAGACACAGGTTTATAGACATGCATTTCATGATTGAAAATGAAGGCCTGAGATAGGTATTTTGTAATTGGATAGGTTTATTCTAATTATATTTCCTTCTCCTTCACAAAAATTGTGTGCCATAAGTAAGCGGGGACTCACTGTGTGCTGTGAAGTTAGTGGCATTTCTACACCATCAGTTGATTTTATCTTCATAAGTAGCTGATAGATGCTTCAATTTTGGGATATTTGCAACTCCTAGCTTTTAATTTGGACCAGCATTATAATAGATTTTTTAATAGAATGGATTTATTTTGTTTTGTCCAGAGATCTAATTCTTTTAATGCAGGATGCTTTTGAAAAGTAATTCAAGATACTACTGAATTAAAATGGTGGCTTATTCCCTTTATTTTTAATAAAAGTATAAATGATTTTGGACAATCAAGGATTTTTCTTATTTTACTGTTAACTATAAACAAGGGGAAAATTCAAAACTAGAAACAGTGTTATTTGGATGAATATATACCCTCACCAAATGTTTCCTAGTAAAGAGGATGTGCTCAGTATGTCTGGAGGTTTAATTTAACAAATGATTTTTCACTTAGTAACATATTTATGAATATTATCCATGAGAAATCTTACCAGAAAAAATAAGTTAGAAATCTGAAATGCATTCAGTAAAGGTGGGTCATTCATGGACTAAGAATAACAATGGACCAGAGAGCTGGCTCAGCAGTTAAAGCAATTGCCTCAGAAGCCTGGTGTCCTCAGTTTGACCCACTTGACCCACAGAACCCAGAGAAACAAGTGCCTTCTGAAAGCTGTTCTCTTTGAAGAGTGCAAGTCAGAGAGCTTCTTGGTAGGCAGACAGGGGATGGGCCTAAGTAGATAAATATTCTATCACTATTTTGATTTTTACATTGAAACAGCTTAAATACCTTTTGTGCTGTACTTTCATTTTTTTTTCACTTTAAGGTTATAATATAATTGCAAAATTTCTCCCTACCCTTTCTTCTCTCCAAACTCTCCCATATAGCCTTCCTTGTTCTTCTTCAATTCATGGCCTCTTTCTTCATTAATTTTTATATATTTTAACTGTGACCTGTTCAACCAGTTTTAAAAAGCAAGATTTCCATGTATTTCTTCTTCAAGACTTTTAAACCTCCAGCCAGCAGGCTGCATTGCCAGAAAACAATCACCGTTTTTTTTTTGTTTGTTTGTTTTTTGTTTTTGTCTGTGGTCAAATTATCCAACGTCCCCACTATAGCCAAACCCAGCAGCCAATTCTGCGAAAGGAGGTCCACACCATGTCCCCAAACTTCTAAGGCCTGGCTGTCCAGACTCAGAGAATGGGAACTCTGTTGCGTTGTGTTTTGTGCTGTGTTTTATGTGTGAATGTGAATGATTTTGCTTTCAGTGAAATTTGTGACTGCTCTGTGACCTTATCTTTCCTGATACTTTATTTTTTAAATCAGTGAGTCTGTTCTTGCACCGGTAGATAGCATTATCCTGAGGGCAATACACTGACTTCCAAACATGAACAGTGACACATGAATACTTAAATGTATATCACACACACACACACACACACACACACTTCTACTACTACTACTACTAAAAATAGTAGAAAATAGTAAAGGAAGAAATAAAGTCAATCAAAATCATGTTGAAAATTTGACTTCAAATGTGCCACATAAGATAATACAGTAAGCCAATGTTGTGCCACACCCTCGAGAGGCTGAGATGGGTACCTTGTAAGTCTGAGACCAGACTCAGCTAAACAGGGAGTGGAGACTGTGTCTCAAAACAGCAGTGAAAGGAAACAGCTACAGAAAAGAAAGAAGCATACATTTCAGACAAAAAGTATGGTTGAAGACGGATTCCCAGTGTTCCTTAGGGATGATCTCATGTACACGAAAACAGGGACTTCATGTCAGAAGGCAGACTGAGAGATAAGACAGAGGCGTATGAAGAGATATTGATTAAATTCTTTGGGGAAAACAGGGATGAAAGAAAGAACATTGAAACGCCACTGTGAAATGTCTATGGAGAAGAAGGAGGAAGATGAAGTAGAGAGGTTAGGGAACCAGTTCACAGCGGGGTACAAAGAGCCAAGGGAAGTGATGACCTGGTAAGACATAGGCTGACAGTAAGATTCTGGGTTGTTGGCAAAGAGGAGGGGATCCACATCCACTAAAGAATGTTGTCGGGCCTTTAATCCCAGCACTCGGGAGGCAGAGCCAGGCGGATCTCTGTGAGTTCGAGGCCAGCTTGGTCTACAAAGCGCGTTCCAGGAAAGGCACAAAGCTACAAAGAGAAACCTTGTCTCGAAAAACCAAAAAAAAAAAAAAAAAAAAAAAAAGAATGTTAGACATAAAGTGAAAGATTTTGCTCTTTATTTAACATTCTTGCAGTTACTAATAGAGTTATAAAGTGAGGATTTTCTAAATATTATAAAAATCCTCTGGTGAAGGCAACATCAGATAAGATATTGGAGAAAAATAGAGTTAAGAATAGGTGAGTTTTGGGTGGGGTGGGGTGAGGGGAGTACATAGTTTGTAAGCTTGGTTTCTTAGAGCAGATGTGAATTTCTCACACTGTTTCCTGAGTCAAACGGTATTTCCATTTGACTTTGGGGGAGATAATTGAATGCAAAGATCAACTGAACTCTGGAGGCAATTAACATCTGATTTAAATTTAGTCTGCTGTGGAGCTGGGGTGATTAGGCCACCACTTAGCAGGGTTATATCCGGAAGATAGCCAGGGGGCATGCACACCTGTTATCACTACATCTGGCTTGCCAATGTCACTGCAGCTTCACATAAATAAAGTGAGGAAATGGATAAACAGCATTTCAGAAGCACATTATTATGCCCTCATAGGGTGTTTTGAGGATTTGTGCATCTCTGTAAATTAATATATACTTGTTAAAATGAAGAGTAACGTTCAAAGAAAACATGCCAGGCAAATGATTGGGTCATTATAAAATAAAGCATTCATCTACAAATGAAAGTGCTTCTTTTTTCTTATTATGGGTGTCAAACCTGTGCTTCATGGGGAAAATGAATGAATAGACTAGAAAATGAACTGTACAAATTACTGTAGAATGACATCACTGCATACAGAAAATAAATTTGTTTTGAAAATAGATAACAGAAAATTCAACAGACCTGCTGAACCATAGTTTTCATCACCTTATTATTTTTTTGAATTATGTTAGTCTATAGACTGAATATTAAAATTCCCTACAAATGCCACAGAAATGTTATTAAGCCATTACCCTTATTGTATATAGAGAAGCTGTTCATAAGCTACAATATTGATAACATTATTATCTCATCAAATAGAAATAAAAATATGCACTCCATGATATTTGTCAAGCACCATTTTGTTTGAACTGAGTTATCATATAAGAATTATTTTCAAAATTAAATAATGTTTAAATGATACAATAAGAAACCAAAAGTATAGGCCATTTCTCTAACATGGCCATAACAGCGCATATGAATGTATTACAGGCTGTCTAGTGTATGTGGCTCTTCTTAACACAAGCTCAGTGAAAAATAAGTTTCAGTTTGTGATGCAAGGCAGAAGATGGTAAATTTAATGTTAATGCAAACTGAACAATGGCAAGGAAGCAAAGAAGGCTTTCCCTAAGGCTATTGCCATGGAAGCTGGGGGTGAACCCAGAATCTTCCTGAACTCAGCTTCAGTTCAGTAAAAGTCAGAGTTTATCAAAGGAGAAGCCTGGTGAAGGAGTCATAAGCCATTTGGGATTGCTGAGTTTACCTGAAGAAAAGAAACCATTCACCTGTGCTGCAGGAGGGGGCCACTAACTTCTTTCAAGGGGAGTTTCTACCCCTGGAGAAAGACTGTAGGCTGTGATATGTATCAGGAGTCTTTACAAAGTTCTACATCTCAGAGAAAAGGTTTAAAATATGATTGCCTAAAGCAAATGCCATCAGAAAAGGCAAGTTAGGACCTCAAGGTTGAGAAGAAGTCTGCCTGGTGGTGACTACTGCAAAGTATTCAGTATCTCAAAGGCCCCTAAGGGTTTTGTTAAGACAGGGGGGAGCAAGATTCATTGTTATATAAGTATGAGCTTTTAACTGATTATTGACTCAGTGATTAAGAGCACTTCCAGAGGACCCAGGTTCGATCCCCAAGCACCTACATGGTGGCTAATGACTGCCTGTTACTCCAGTCCCAGGGCATCTGATGCCCTCTTCTTACCTCCTCAGACACCAGACAAGTGGTGCACAGATTATTTTTCTTCATGTTATACCATAAAGAAAATGCTAAGATTTGATTGTACCCTGTGGGATTCCCCAGAATCAAAGTGAACTTGCTGGATGGACTTTCTCACCAAGCCCTACCCAACTGAAGGCTAACCTTATAGCATTCTGAAATCCCTCTAGAAAGTTTTCATTAGCAACCAATTTTAAAGAGTGGGGAAGCACAAATGACCTTGGCTTGTTGATTGAAAATAACACATAATTTCCTTATCATTGTTTCTGTCCTCTTTGCTGGTAGAATAGCACCCCATGCTCCATCCTATTGCTAAATCTCCTCCTCTCTCAGTTTGCCTCACATCTGCTTACAGAGCGTGCCCGACATGCTGTCTGTGTGGTCTCACAAAGCATAGTTCTTCAGTTTGTGCTGAACCACCATCCTAACAGCAAGGTCCTATTTTCTTTTCTTTTTTTTTTATGTTTTTATCTCAAATGTGTATATATATATTTGTTTATTATTAAGAATTTTTAGTTCACTTTACATACCAACCACAGATGCCCCCCTCTTTCCTCTTCCCACTCCCTAGCCTTCTCCCCAACCCACCCCCCATCCATCCATTTTCCAAGTCAAGGTCTCCCATGGGGAGTTAGCAGAGCCTCGCACACTCAGCTGAGGAAGGTCCAAGCCCCTGTCCCCTGTACCAAGACTGTGCAAGGTGTCAAACCCTAGGCACTGGGCTCCGAAAAGCCTGCCCATGCACCAGGGATGGATCCTGATTCCCCTGTCTGCAGGTCCCCCAAACAGTTCAAGCTAAACAACCATCTCCAGTATCCAAAGGGACTAGTCTAGTCCTATGGGGGCTCCACAGCTATTAGTCTAGAGTTCATGGGTTTCCACTAGTGTGGTTGGTCATCTCTGCATATTTTCCCATCATGATCTCAAGGTCCCCTGCCCACAGAATCCCTCTTCTCCCTCTTTGACTGGATTCCTGGAGCTCAGCCTGATGCTTGGCTCTGGATCTCTGCATCTGCTTCCATCAGTCACTGTGAAGGCTCTATGATGACAGTTAGGGAATTTACTGGTCCAGTCACCAGAGCAAGGTCCTATTTTCTTCAGACATGCTGTCCTTCTCTTCCAGTTTATTGTAGTGTCAAACATGGCTTCCCAGGTAGCATGCCCTTCATTAGGCCTCACATTGCTGCTCTGTCTTCTACTGGTGTCTTTCCTTCACTAACACTCCATTAAGTATCAACACAGGAACACAGTTTCCCAGGTCAGGTCTTCATGACTAGATAACTTTCTTCTGTGGGCATTCAGTGTTCTTATGGCTTCTTCTCAGCACAGCAGAATTTTGATGAATACATATTGATCTAAAAACAAGAATAGGCAGTGTCACTAATTTTTTTCCCTTCTTTGTTGTTGCATTATTGCTTTGTTTGGCCATTTTTATTTAATGGTCTTTTGCGTGTATATTATGGCTTCTCATTTTGTGTTTTTGTGGGTTATGTGGGTTTCTTGTGCTTTTTCCTTGTCCCCTCTTTTCATTATTCTGTTTTGTTTGCTGTTTTATTTGCTGTTTGTTTTCTAAAGAGGGAGAGAAAGAAGGCATGGGATTGAATGAGTGGGCAGGTGGGCAGGATCTGGGAGGAGGCAGAGAAGGGGAAACCACAATAAGAATATATTGTACAAAAGTTTAATATTCAATAAAAAGAATCTTTATTTTTTAATTTAGAAATAGTATTTTTGTAATAGTCATAAAATCTTTCTAACTAGCAATGAACTTGGTTAATATATTAGATATAAAAAAACAATAAAATTAAAGTGATGATTCAGGTACTGTGATGATTAGCTTTAACTGTCAACTTGACACAACCAAGAATCACTTGAGACAATAATCTCAATGAAGGATTGTCTGTATTAGGTTGTCTTTCTCCCCTAAGTGAGTCTTTGTCAGAAGACTTAGAAGTGAACCAGGTATTCTGATTAATAAAATAAGACACCACTTTAAACAGTGCTGCCTTAGTTACTGCTCGGTTGTTGTAAGTGATAGCATGACCAAAGCAACTCTTAGAAAAGAAAACACTTATGTATTATTACAGATTTAGAGGTTGATCCTTGATCATCATGGTGGAGATAGACAGGTGTGGTGCTGGATCAGGAGCTAAGAGCTTCATATTCCAATAGGAGGGCAACAGGCAGAGAAAGACAATATGTCTTGCTTGGACTTTGGAAACCTCAAACCCCAGTTGTGGTGGTATTGTGTACCCGAAATACTGTGCACTCTAATAAACTTATCTGGGGTCAGAGAGAGAACAGCCACAATATTAAACATAGAGGATAGGCAGTGGTAGCACACGCCTTTAATCCTAGCATTCCAGAGGCAGAAATCCTTCTATTCAAGGATACAGCCAAGCATGGTGACTCATGCCTTTAATCCCAGGAAGTGATGGCAGAAAGAGAAAGATATACAAGGCATGAAGACCAGAAACTAGAAGCATTTGGCTGGTTAAGCTTTTAGGCTTTGAGCAGCACAGTTCAGCTGAGATCCATTTGGATGAGGACACAGAAGCTTCCAGTCTGGGGAAGCAGGATCAGCTGAGGAACTGGCAAGGTGAGGAAGCTGTGGATTTTTCTGCTTCTCTGATCTTGCAGCATTCACCCCAATAACTGGCCTCAGGTTTGATTTTGTTAATAAGACTCTTTAAGATTCCTGCTACACCCAGTGACACACCTCCTCCAACAAGGCCATACATACCTTCTAAATTTTTCCAAATATTCCAGTATTTGGCATCAGGCTTTCAAACACTTCAGCCTATGGGAGCCATTCTCATTCAAAGTACCACAAATGGTTAACCCAATTTTAACCATGAAATTGCAATGTCATTTGCCCCATGACCTTCTGTGACAAGGTAGCATTATCTTCACCATTGGTCTCTGTTTAATATGTCTTTGCAATACATGGCTATGATGTTGTTTCTATGAATGCCAAGTGTGAGGGCATCGGATGACTGGATAAAGTGCAGAACCTGTGCTTGCTACTTTATATAACCAAGAGTAAGATAATCCAGTCTGGCTATATTTTCATATTATTCAATGACTAGGAAAATCTAAGCTTTGTTCTCACTTGTCCTGTGATAATGCTTTAGGGATTGCAAGTAAATACACATTTCATATCTTTCTGTCAGTTCTCTACCCATGTTCAACCCGTGGGATTTGGTACACCTGTTATATGTATGTGAAAATTAATTTTGATTTCTATATTGTCTATCAATGTTTTCTTTTAAAGGAAATAATTTTAATTATACTAAAGCAATAATTGCAATATTTCCTGCTTAAAATTTCATTTACTTAGAACAGAAATTAAATTATATGTTTAAATTAAGAGCTTGTGGTTTATGGTGCTGAGACTTAGTTTGGTAGTATTACTTTTAGGGAAATTGCAAAAGACCTGATAGAAGATACTCTATATTAAAAAAGTACTATTTTTATCTTACCAATATCATTGTTATTAATGTTTTTCCTATCAAATATGATATTTAAAAGCCCTTTTTATAAGTCTCCAAACACAGTTATCCATTATAACTGTAAGTTTCCATGATAATCTCAAATATATTCTCAAACATTTTTAATTTTACTGCTTTTAATTAGAAGTAGAAATATTGTAAAAGAAATGTAATTCTGATGATCCATGCTCATGCTGATCCATATCTTAACATGCTGAAATTTTCCATTTATACAATTATCACCTGACGGTAAGCTAAATGTTTAGAGGCATCTAAAACAAATATATGACAGAATTCATTTCTACCAAGCATTCACCTTAATAACTGTCAATGATTCTGGAATATGTGAGTTTGTTCTCCTAGTTACAGGAAATATTATTATATATTATCTTCATATTGACTATATTTTGTACTTACTAGACATTGCCTCATCATATTAAATTATTCCCAGAACAATGGGTTAAGGGGACTAATTTTTTTCTTGTATAGAAAACATTTAATTGAGGCAGCTCACTAACTGTTTCAGACTAAAGTTCATTATCATCTTGATGGGGAGGATGGCAGCATGCAGGCAGATACAGTGCTGGAACTGAGAGTCCTACATCTTTCAGACAACAGGAAATGGTCAGAGACAATGGACAGTGTCCTGAGCATAAGCAGTTTCAAAGCCCACCCATATAGTGACACACTTCCTCCACCAAGGTCATACACACTCCAACAAAGCCACATCTCCTAATAGTGGCACTCCTTATGAGATTATGGAGGAGGCAAATACAATCAAACTACCATTTCCACTAAAGGCACTAATAATCTGAAACTATCATTCTATTCACAGAGGGACAATGTGTACCAAGCTTATTTTCAGTTAACTTTCACGAAGATTCATTGTAATTAATTTGAGTAAAAAACATGGTTTAAGAATTCAAAATGATGAACAGTAAATATTGCTGGCATATTTACTGTAACTGTTAAACAGTAGTTGGTAACATTAATTTGTTATTTTCCTGCATGTGGTTCTTAGAACACAGATACATGCTTTAATCATTTTATCTGTTTTAGACTTCTCTATCATTTCCCAAATGAAAATTTCACTGAGGCTGAAGCTTAGTGCAGAAGCAGAAAAATTCTAACTCCACTTGTTCACTACTTTGTTTTCCCCTTAAAGTGTCTCAGAAAGTTATTAAAGACTTTCAATTGTTGTGTGACATGATTACTCTCGAATCTACTATTAATGTCTGATAAGTCTACTTCCACCTTTCACTTTCCTTTTGACTTGGCTCTTTTCTATTTGCCTCTATTTTTTTTTTAATGAGGCATTGTCTACTACAATAATCATTTCATCTTTAGAACTCCAAAGTTGATTAAGATTTATTTTGAAAGAGAAAGAAGAATAAACGGAAACAAAGGGGGAAGAGAAGAAATGGCACTTGTGGAGTTCAAGCCATGCCAGGAATTCTTCTAAAACTTTCATACAGCCTTGCCCAGTCCTCCCAACAGCCACGAACCCTGCCTGATACAGCAGGAACTATTGGCTTGCAAACATTTTTTGTTAATGTATTATATATGACCTCTGTTTGAATTTAAAAATACTAAAGACTTCTAGGTTTATTATCAGAATTACCCATGAGATATTGAACCAGGCCATGTTCCTGGTCAGTGGTGAAAATGAAATCCAATACAGATGGTACAGCTCCAAAGCCTCTACCAGAACATGACATGTTTTCCCTCCTTATGTCCATTTAGCCAGTGGGGGAAACTCTGAAGTAATGAGATGTAACCCAGGTGTGATAGTGCCTAGATTTAGAGCCGGTATTTGGTGGCTGGGACACATGTGATATTCTGTATCACTCCATTTTTTATATTCCATTTTATGTCCCAGGGTTCTCTCCATAGTAACATTTCAAAATTACTTTTTTGTGAAAGCTATATTAAGGTAATTACTTATGTAAATATTTCCAATAGATATTTCTGAAATGCAGGATTCAAGTGAAACAGTATTTACGCCTAGATGTTCAGAATTTAGAATATGAATGTAGTCCCTAAAGTTACTTGAAGTAGTTACCTCCATTCCTGTTAAGCAAATGACTCCTAAATATCTGTGAACAACCCCTGGACCACAATCCCAAAGACACCAATCTGATACATCTCACGTGATTTTGCATTTCTTTATACCTTAGTGGATTCCCAGTGGCTTCAAGCAAAACTGTCACTCAAAAATGTGATAATTGGAAATCAGTTTCACATTGACCAGGAACGTGGCCTGGTTTAATATCTCATGGGTAATTCTGAATTTTGATATTTGGAGGGCATTATTAAACCAGCCGAGTCTTCTATTAATTTGAGATAATTTTCTAGTATTTAATAAGAAATTAGAGTGAATGGGTTAAATAATTTTATAGAGATGTGTTTAAAACAATGTCTTGATATGTTGAAAGGCAAAAAACAAGCATTCTCAAAGGGCAAAAATAATGTGTCTTTACAGGAATACAAAAATTCATATGGCATGTGAACTGAGTACAAGATTTGAATATGTACATTGAAATGTTTTTTAATCTATAACACATGAGAGAATTTCATTATTTAATATATGGGTTGTTTAAAATATTCATTATTTATTTCTTCCTTTTATTCATTTACTTGGTTTCTTAATTTTAAGTTGCCATTATTTGGTCATCCCTCTCATGATACTAAACATTAGTTCAACTCTTTAAAGTTCATTTATACTAAGAAATCATTAAACTACATTATGTAATGTCAACCTATTTGTCTTATAGTTGATATTGTCCGATAATGTTTGATTTATTTTTATTTTGGTGTATGTATGGGTACTTTGCCTACATCTATGTCTACCTATCAAGTCCAGGCAGTACCTTGATAACACGTTATTTTAGTTTCAAGAGTTCTATCATCTTCACTTGTAATAACTTTTATAATCCCATTTTCTACTTAAGGAGTTTTCCTAAATAAATTTTTATAACAATTGTCTTCTATTTGATCAATACTCAATTGTCTCTTGTGTTGGTTGGCTTTTGTTAACTTGGTACAATCTAAAGATGCCTGGAAATAGGGATGCTCAACACAGAAATTGCTGTCATCAAATTGTTGTGTGAGCATGTCTGTGGGACACTTTTTTGATTGCTAACTGATGGAGGACCCAGGCAACTATGGATGGTCCCACCCTTGGGCAGGTGGCTTTGAGTTATATAAGATCTGTAACTGAAAGTGAACCTGAACAGAAGCAATAAACATTCCTCTGTGGTCTCTGCTTCAGTAACTTCAGGCTCCTGGCTTTCTGCCTTGGCTTCCTTCCCTTGATGATAGATTTTAGTCTATAAGCTATATAATCCTTTTTTCCTCCTCAAAAGTCCCTTGGATAGTGTTTCATCACAGCAACAGAAAGCAAACTAAAACAGTTCTTACTTATCTATTCTATCAGTCCCTGGTGTTCAATGGGATTTTATACATTTATAATGCATGCATGTATCAATATGTTAGTAATGACTTTTGTCATCTGGCTGTGCTTTTTATTTTAAAATATGCTATATGGTTCCATAACTCTTTTTTCCTTCATGTCTTATTTTGAGATAGTCCAGTGAGTCTTACTTTCCTACATTTTCGTCTTTTAAGTTTAAACTAGTGCTATTATAAGAATTTTGATAGTCACTCCAAAGAGTGTGATTTTTTGTGGGGTGTTGTGTCAGCTATTTCATTATATCAGGTACTTCAATAAACAGATTGGGAACAGTAAGCAAAATATAAAACTTACAATGCATTTACCACAACTTCCTACCTCAATTCTAAAAGTTCATAAAATCTCATGCTTTTGTTTTTCTTCTAACCATTCTAATTTTTAAGCTGTGTGTGTGTGTATGTGTGTGTGTATGTGTGTGTGTGTGTCTGTGTGTGTGTGTGTCTGTGTGTGTCAGAGAGAGAGAGACAGAGAGAGAGAGAGAGAGAGAGAGAGAGAGAGAGAGAGACAGAGAGACAGAGAGAATCCTTCATACAGATCCATCCACCCTTTCAGCAACAACCATTTTCAGTCAGAACACATCCATTGTCACATTGTCACATTTCTTGCATTTCAGAATTAGGGACTCAACTTTCTCAGCTTTGTACTTTAGAAAATGTCTTCATGTAACATGTTTTGAAGTATGTTTTACTATTTATGAAGCGCTAGAATATTTCTTCATCTTCCTCTTCTTCCTCTTCTCCTCCTCTTCTTCTTAATTCTTCTTTTTTTCTTCTTCCTTCTTCTTCTTCTTCTTCTTCTTCTTCTTCTTCTTCTTCTTCTTCTTCTTCTTCTTCTTCTTCTTCTTCTTCTTCTTCTTCCTCTTCTTCTTCTTCTTCTTCTTCTTCTTCTTTGATTTTCAATACAAACTTTCTCTGTGTAACTCTGGCTGTCCTGGAACTCACTCTGTAGATAAGGCTGGCCTCAAATTCAGAGATCCATCTGCCTCTTCCTCCCAAGTGCTTAGATTAAAGGTGTGCACCACCACCACCTAGCAACATTTCTTTTTTTGGTGTTTTAAGAATACCATTTCTTAGCATCCATTGTCTCATTTCTCTGATTTAAATAATTGTTATTATTTTGTTTATTGTGTCTTTTTTTTTCTCTAACAGTGTCTAAGAATCTCTTGCTCCTTGCTTTCCTGCTCAGCAAATTCATCATGTCTCCCTATGTATGGCTCTTTTTGTTGTTTATTCTGTGTGATGCTTCTTGGATTCCTTCATCATTTCTTTCAACTCAACATTTTGTCCAGTTTCTTTCCTTCTGAACCCTCATTATTGTGTGCTAGTCTGTTTCAAGTTGCCCCCCCCATCACAGCTCCTTTGTTCCAATGTTTCAATCCTATATGTGTAATTGTTTGCAATTGGTTAATATGAATTGAGTCACCTTCAAGTTCACATGACTGTGCTTTGTGTAGTATTTGTATAGTATTCTTGAAGGTTATGGCAATAAATTCTGATGTCCTTTTATCATAACCATTACAATACTTATTTTTACCTTCATGCATATATATTTTCCTTCATCTGCACATATTTCTTCCTCTCTATAATTTGATTAATTCTTTAACTTATTCATCATGGTTATTTTAGATGCTTTCTTTGCTTCTAGGTCATATTTGAAATTTTTTCTCAAGCCTAGTACTCACACTTTCTTGCATTTTTACATGAACTCTAATATTTGCTCATAACTCACCTACAGTTTGCAAATCACAATAAACAAAAGAGAAAATACTATTTACCACCAAATATTGACACATCTCTTTGTTGAACTGTTGATACAGGGAGTTTCATTACATATTTGTGGATTGGGTAGAGGTTTCTTTGCAGCTTTCCTTACATTCATTTTGTCATTGTCTAATAATATTTTGTGAATGTGATAAGGTTTTTCCTGAGATGCAAACAGTAGTGAGAGAGCATATTTTTTACAGCTGTGCTTTGTGTTACCAATTCCCCCAACCACATGGGTTCTAATTGTATTTCTGCTCTGTAGAATGCAATACTTGGGGGTCAGTTAGCTTGGCTTCCCAGCTTCTTCCTTTATACTCTTTCTCCAGCTACTCTGTCTTCAACCCTTGGAGAACAGATATTATTATAAGGCTCCATTTAGAAACCCTGGGAGATTGCCTCCATTTTTCTAGTTGCTCCTTACTATTCACAAGGTTTCTACTTGTAGAGGTATCTGACAAATAGAAAACAAGGAGACTTTTATCATCTCTTCTCACTAGCCAGCAGGATGGACATTGCTAGGTACTTGGTCATAGTGGAGAAACAGGTAGAGAAATTTTTGTCACTTCTATCCAGATAATTTAGTGGACTGCTACCTTGTACTGGGAGAAGGCTCTTTGGACTCCTGAGGAGCTTGCACAGCCCTCTCTTCTTCCTGTAGTGAGTCTGTTCTGCGAGTGTGTGTGGTGCAAACTCATGTTCATATGGTTATTCTTGACTACATCTGGAATTAATTCAATTTCAAGCAGCTGGGTAACCTGTGAGTGATTTTTCTTAACCATTTAAGTTAGGAAGACCCACCTAAATCCATATAACTCGAGGTAGGAAGACTCATCTTTAATCTGGACCACACCTTCTCATGGCAGCTTACATAAAGGACAAGGAAGACAGAATCTTTTGCATTTTGTCTGCTTGACTTTCTTTTCCTGGCAAGTTCATTCCTTTACTGCTATCAAAGCCTAGTTCTTCAGGAGTCTAGCATATACTAAAGACTAACTGAGACATCTGGTCTTGTGGGTTTGTTGACTTTTATAGTTATTGAAGTTCAAACCATTCAAAAAAGAACACAGTATTATTAATACTCAAAAGGAGGATAACAAGTGAACTGAAATTGCTGAGATTCAGAGATTGGTTTGTAGACAATGACTATGGCCATGTAACTCAGAAAGTTTGCACATCACTAAGGGTTAAAATCAGTACCAAATACTGGTATAAGGGTAGAAAAACAACTCCAGAAGCAAATAATAAGGTAAAAATATAGAGGATAAAACACTGTGAGAACATTTCAGTAACTCTTGTAGATTTAGTTTTACATTCTGGATGATGTTTGTCCAGAACTGCCTACTGTGAACAGGTTCTGTTTACTTTTTATGGTTTTTTTTGCATTAAGTAATTAATGTTATATATTTATGTCTCAATATAATATATGTCTTCAACAAAGAAAAAACAGAAAAAAACCTCACTTTTTGACACCAATGTTTCTTAATATTCTTTAAAGGTGTGGTGAATCTGTTAAAAACAAGAGGATTAGGAGAGCTCAATCTGCAGTTACCAAGTCTGGCTGCTTCTCGGTATGACATGATGAAGACTTTAGAAGGCACACATTTCTCTTTGGCACTACTTTGTGTCCTAGGCCTATATTTTACATTATAATTCTGTCACATTATCATTTAAAAAATGCTCAATTCATTGTAACCACATAGGTGTTTGGGAATCACTGTGATGTACTGCAAATTATTATGATTAAAATCAAAAGGGAAGTTGTAAAGTTAAGAACCAATTATTTACATAAATAGTACGCTTTTCAGTCCTTACCTATTTAAGCCAACAAATACCTTAACGTATGTAGAATTAAACTGCAAGAGTGCTGAAGAAGAGAGAATTCATTCAAAATAGTTTGGATTTTATGCCTCTGATTTCTTTTTATTGTCTTTATGTTTCATTCTCAAGCAAATATGTAAAATATTTGAATTGCATGCGGCCACACTGCTGGAGATTTCAAGGACTTCTAATTAAAATTTTATTTTCCCCTTAACTTGGAAGTAAGTTCAGAGACTTAACATCCATTCCCAAATATGAAAAGTGAATTCTCAGTGTTCTAAATCCTTGGGGAAAAACAATATCGAGCAATGCACCAAAAGTATCACATTCCTTTCTAGCAAGCAGTGTAAGTGAGAGCCAGTTGAAGTGCAAGTGGAACTTTGAAGCCACCTGTCACATCCTCTTCTCTGTGAAAGGAGATACAAAGATAGTTAAATACAGACAAGGTCGAACAAAGAGGACCTCGTTAAATACAAAGCATTCTCCTTAGTGGGTGTGTTTCAGGTCACTGTTTAAATTGAGTTGGAATGCTGGTTAGGTTGTACATGGGGAAAGAACCAAGAGGATCTATTTTACCTTCAACACATCTGTAAATCCCAAACTTCAGACTAATCATGTCTAACAAATGTTTATCATTTCTGACAAAAGATTATAAACAAGAGATTATAGATATGCATTAATCATATGCACCTACTATAAATTATTCTCTCACCATATACTTTATATGTTAGAAGTCATGTAAGAATATATTAGTTGTGAAACAAGAGATGTTAGAAAATATTAGGTATTTCAAAGTATACATTATATTTCTAAATTATTTATGTGTTTGCCAAATGTCCTGGCCATCATCAGAATTGATCTTTAAATTAAACTATAATGTGCTTGTGTAATAGGGTAAATAAAATTCACCAAAGATTTCATGTTCTAATCCCAAACAATTGCAAATTTTGTCCTGGGTCATATTTCTAGAGACATTTAAAACATTTGTGATGAGGTGATTCCCATGGATTACTTTGCTGGGCAATACACAACACAGCCATTATTATCATTTTGAAAAGGCAGGGAGTAATTTCACAAAATGGAAGAATGCACTATGATGTTGTAGATGGAAGCAACACAACTCCAAATGAACGAAAGCCACAACTACCAGAATCTGGAAAACACATAGAGCATGTGAACCCTTTGGAACCAAAGGGTGGGGACCAGCTGAAATGCCGGTTTAATGCTTCTGTTCTGTAAAACTGTGAGACTGTAAATTTCTGTTGTTTTAAGTCAAGGAGTTTATAGTACTGGAAATGAACATGGTGCCTTTGCAGATACATCCTTGATAGAAACTGCAACAAAGACTATCATAGCATTGTTTGCCTGCATGCAAAAACCTATGGAAAATTGTCCCACAAATACACATTCTTCATTTCTACACCACCTACACTTCTGGAGAATTTCCTTCTGAGTATTCGACTCTGTTAACCAGCAAGTTATGTGACCACAGTTCAACCCCAAATCCATTCAGTGTGTCTAATAAGACATTTAATTAAGGATACTACCAACAGAAATATAGATAGCAAAATAAGCAAGTCATGGCATTTACCTTAACCATGACCATGAGGGTCTTAAAAACCAAGCCCTTGAACAACATCCATAAATTATTATGATATACTTTAGAAAGCCATGTGGCTTTCTACTTGTTTGGTCATTGGTGGTATGACAGACTAAGTTTTAGCACATATATAGTAGGGTATCTTAATATCTGGCCAGACTCTACCTTGGTCAGTCAAAAGAAAATGGTCAGTAATCCTAGCATCCTAACATCCCCAGACAGTGAGAAAAGAATGAGAGGAACGTGTATCATATTCAAAGAAGTCTCATTTTTCACTGTAAATAAATCTAGAACAGTTATCATCAGATTATTTTTCTTGTTTTATTTCTATTTGTCTAATTCAATGAACCTCATGATAGGAATAGTTGCTGAAATATGCAAATGCAACAATTGAATTATTCATCCACAAATCTATCCTAAGTAACCAAGGATAAATTTAGTTTAGAGTGATATCCTCACTCTTATTATTTTTGTTGATAAGTTGTTTTTTTAAATTGTATTAAAGATGTAAAGATTGATAATTTCCAACTCTAATAATTAAGGAAAATAAGCAGGTTAATACTTATATTTCATAGAAGGATATGGTCTTGGCCATGCCTGTGGGTGTTCAGGGGAGATAAGGAGTGGAGAATTTATCTTACCATTGCTTAGATCTTCTTAATGAGATACAAGTTGGCTCTGCTTCTGACAAGCTTTGATAGAGTCCAGGATTGAGGTCGGTCTTTTTTTCAGGAGACTGAAATCTGTTAGTCTACTTGATCTTGTATGATCATGTCATCAGCTGTGTAGTACTCGTTTGCTCCATGCAATAACTGAAACCTGGGCAGGGAAGACTTCTGGCAGCATTGACATAGATTGCATGTAAGAAGTAAAGAGACTGTTAGATGTTTGCAAAGGTTAAAGCAGAAGCCATGGTCAGAGCTTTCTAGTTGGGATAGCCAATTGAATGTGAAATTCAATGTTAGGAGTGGGAAACAGTGTATTGTAGCCTCACCAAGACATCTGTTATATTGAGGGATCATCCCAGGATAAGTCTGAAACACAGGAGAGTGTTAATGCAGGTCTCTTCTCTACAATGAAAGGCCTAATGATTTATTTTCTATGTGTCCTGTTACTTTACCTTCCAATCTATGCAATGAGTGGTTTCAGTTACATTAAGTATAACTTTACCTTGTCAAACTTACTGCTGGTGCTGAGAACCTTTACAGTGAGGTCAAGGGCGTGGAAGGGACAAGAGTACTTTCATAAAACATAGAGAGAGAAATTCTGTCTATTACTTTCACACGAAGAGCTATCAACTCCACCAAGAGCTCATTATACAAAATTTTAGTCATGTTGACAATCAAGTTCTTTTCGCAAACAAAAATCCTACCAAGATTGCCTGGGCAGTAAGTAGCCTGAAACTTCCATAGTTTCAAATGCAGATGGAAGAGCTGGATTGTCAGTCTTTCATAATTGCACAAGGAAGTGTGCCATCCAGTGTAGCTTGTCTCACCTAGGTGCCAAAGGGTGGCAGGTATCACTTCCTGCAGAGAAGACGCTTTCATCTTTCCCTGTGCCTTAAAGATGCTGTCTGGGCTAAGTCATAAATGTTCCCAACATGCTCTTTCCATCTTGCAGTGGACTATTGTCTGGACCTCCCTTTCTTACTAATCAGTTCAGTCCAAGTAGACCAATCCCAAAGTTATAAGTTCAGAGAACACATGAACAAAGTCTCCATAAATCAATCAAACAAACAAAAAACTATGTCAATAAGAGTTGAATAACATGTTTGAGTGAGACAGTGAATATGAAACTCAGAGTACACTTTGGGGTACTGAGATTTATCAAAGTCAACAACTGGTAAAACCACAAGTCTCAAAGAATTATAATTAAAATATGTGAGGTACAGGAAACATGTTTAGTGTGACAGAGAAACTTGCATTTTAATTGAATATAATTCAATCTTAAAAAGATTGG
Organism: Onychomys torridus; assembly: GCF_903995425.1. Classification (NCBI taxonomy): domain Eukaryota; kingdom Metazoa; phylum Chordata; class Mammalia; order Rodentia; family Cricetidae; genus Onychomys; species Onychomys torridus. The sequence continues at coordinate 12,119,668 of NC_050456.1, forward strand.
CTACATGTTACTAGTGACTGCCTTATTAACAGCATAGGTCTACACAAACATCAGTGCTGATTTTTATATACTTCCAACAATTTCCAGGTAGATTTTTATAACAAATATTCTGGAAAAATAAGTAGGGTATGTTATTGCACTGAAAGATATAACAAATTGTGGGGTTCTAGGTTAAGTGGGTAAAGGTGCACACCGCCAAGAGTCACAGCCTAAGTTCTGTCTCTGGGGCTCGTGTTGCAAAAGGAGAGAATTGACAGTCAAAGTTGTTTTCTCACCTCCAACTATGTGCTGTAATGAGAGTGATATACATGCAATACACACACACACACACACACACACACACACACAACACATACACAGTATACACAATACACACACACACACTACACTCAACACATACACAGTATACACAATACACACACAATACACACACACATGCACACACACTACACACAACACATACACAGTGTACACAATACACACACACACTACACACACACAACACACAACACATACTACACACAACACATACACAGTATACACAATACACACACACACAACACATACACAGTATACACAATACACACACACACACTACACTCAACACATACACAGTATACACAATACACACACAATACACACACACATGCACACACACTACACACAACACATACACAGTGTACACAATACACACACACACTACACACACACAACACACAACACATACTACACACAACACATACACAGTATACACAATACACACACACACAACACATACACAGTGTACATAATACACACACACATACACACACTACACACAACACATACACAGTATACACAATAGACACACAATAAAAACACACAATAACACACACAATTCACATACACACAAATGAGTAAATAAATAAAAGAAAATACTTAATTACCATTTTAAAAACTTATAGGTTTCTGAAAAATATTTTGTTATGAAGAAAAAAAATCTATATTCCACAACAGTATAATACTGACAGAGCACAGAAACTAAACTTGAAGATACTAGCACAAAAGGGCAGCAAGTGGGAAAAACTCAATAATCAAAGGAAAAAAACAATTTAAAATGATCTGTCCTGAGGCTTAAAATATTCTAAGTATGTAGAGTAGAGGATATTAAACAATAGATCAATATATAAAATAATACTCAGAAAAATCCCTTTGAACATTCCTTAAAACTTTCATGAAGTTAATTATCTAATTACCCTATTGCCTATGAAATTTCAAAGAGCAAGCTATTTACACATTACATATATATCAAATCACTCACAGTAGAACAACAAGATGTTTTTACATTACATTTGTGTTGAATCACTCACAACAGAAGAGAAACTACAAAATTTACTGCTTGGTGCCTTCCAGATTCTATGACGACATAATTAGATCTGATATTTTAAGGAAGGTATAAAATATTCACAAACTACTCCAGGACCAAATCATTGCTAAACCTGATAGTACTAACTGCAAATGAGTCAATCAACTGAGCTTCATAAAAATGGGAAATGTAAGAACAGAAATTATCATTCTTTATATGTAAGAGTAAATAGTAAATATGGTTTACAAAAGTCATATCTGAACATCAAGTCAATTTGCTATAAATTTGGAAGATAATACTGCTTTTATCATTGTAAGCATCTGTGGATCATAAATAGAGGTACAAGACTACATACTGAGATATGCATTTTGTTTATCAACCTTACTTCTGCAGAAGTGGGTAAAAAATTAATATGCAGTTAATACTTAATTTTCATCAAAAACACCAAATTATAATAAATGTTAAAATAAGTTCAGAAAACTTTTTTTGCAGGGGGCATTTTTTGAGACAGGGTTTCTCTGTGTAGCTTTGTGCCTTTCCTGGAACTCACTCTGTAGCCCACATTGGCCTTGAACTCACTCTTGAACTCAGGAGGCCTCTGCCTCCCGAGTGCTGGGATTAAAGGCGTGCACCACGACCACCTGGCAAGAATTTTTAAATAATGATAAGATTTAAGCCAATTAGTGAAATATGATTATAAAAAAAACAAATTTAACAAAAGGAAGAAACAAGTCAAGGAAACCAGAAAAGTTGAAAAAGTTCTCAGAGGAATTAGACTAAACACATCCATTGTTATGAAGACAAATATTTTTATACTCCTCTGTTATTGTCTCAAGTATAAATCCACAGTGTCCAAATGCAATAAGGTTACAATATTATTTCTAAGAAATTTCATAACTGAAAATAATGATATAGCCTTACTAAGTAAATTAAATCAAATGGAATTAATTATCATTATTAATTTTATATAAAGCAAAACAAATATACAAAAAAGCCCTGAGTGACAACAAAATTAACATTATATTCAAAAAAGGCACAACAAATGATTATATGTAATATTTATGAAACACTGAGGTTTATGTATCAGAACACAAAAAAGAAAAGCAAATGTTATTAAATGCAAAAACCTGTGAAAAAGCATAATTTTGCATTAATTTAGTAAGCCTTGATTAGCTTTGTCATAAGTATACAAAGTAAATATGACAGCTATTACCTAACATAATGAGTAAGAAAACAAAGACATGAGCTGAATTATAACAATATTTCAACACTGTAGGAAAGAAAAGTAAGTGTTAGAAAGCAAGAATAGTTTGAATTAACTAAAATTACCGGGAAAAAATTAAAGAAATTAAACTAACAGCCTACCTGAAAGCAATATTAATATATATACAAAAAATGTACATTAAAATAAATTAACAGAATTATTGAAAATTTTAATAATTTTATAAGTGATATGCAAATTATTCCTCATCTGAGTATGAAATCCTATTGGTGAAATTATTAAGGCCACTCCACATAGTTAAAAGGGAGGTTTATTTTGTGGGGTAACTTACAAGTGAAGGGATAGGTAACAAGGTCTGGGAAAGGTATAGCGCAGTCCAGGTGTGCTCCAGACAACTCTGCTGGGTCTACCTCCAGCGTCCAGGGTCCAGGAACCAAGAGAGCTGTCACATATGGATCTCGGGTCTTCAGCGTCCTCTCTCTGTCCTGCCTTGTAGGCGTGACAGTTACCAAAGACTCTGTGGGGGTTGGAACTTCCAGATCAAAGCTGTAATGGCTACCCACTACAAAATCCCATTACCAACAATGTGAACAAAATTACTGAAAATAGCCATATTCAAATTATGTGGGATATGTAAACTGCAATTAATAAAAATTTATATCCAGTAAATAGGATGTGCACATGTATGTATTCATGTATACATGTATATTTACACATAAATAGAAGATATGACATGTTAAGAAAGATCACTTGAAAAGACATATTGACAATTCTAGTTCTATAAAACAAGAGACAGAAAGAGTGAATTTCTATGGGAGAGAAGCAGGAAACTTGGAGGCACTGGGAGAGAAGAATGTACTGTATGAAGAAAATCTACTTTATGGAGACTCTGGAAATTTGACTGATTGAACTGAGTTGGAGTCTGAAATCCTGAGAACATTGAGTTACAATGAAGACAGAAAAAGGGTATGAATTTCACCCATTCCTCTATTTCCTCCTCCTTCTGCTCCTCCTCCTCCTTTTTCTTCTCTTTCTACTCTTCCTTCTCCTCATTCTTCTCTGTGAATCAATGAATTAGCAATATTAGATACTTTTATATTGCAGTGATAAAACACAGTCATAAAATGACCAAGGCACTTTATAATAGAAAATGTTCATCTTGGCTCATGGTTTCAGAGGGTTGAAGTCTATGATGACAAAGCACAAGTATGGCAGCAGGAACGGGGGAAATGTTACCTCTTGATGGAGAAGAGTGGTTTGAGAGAGCACACTGGAAATGACAGAAGAAAGCCCCACTCCTAGTGACACACCTCCTCCAACCAACAAGTCCCTACCTTCCCATGCAGTTCCATCAACTGGGGATCACATATTCAAACATGGGAACATATGGGAACCATTATCATTCAATTCATCACAATAGAGTCCACTCACATTGGTTAAGCCAGCTCTCTGTTTAAATGGTTTACTGATTACAATGTTAATGTTACTGAATAAAATGTTTTTAATCCCAAATCAAAACAAAAAAATCCAGCCAACCAAACAAATAAACAATAAGAACAATAAAACCTTATTAGAATCATCTAGAAATGTTTTCACAATTTTGGCATCTTTTGACATAGTTATGTGAATACATCATATTAAAATTCATAGAGAAAAATATAAAAAGAGACAGAAAATTAAAGTGAGTTTGTTGTTATTTAATATCTTGGGACCTTCTTTGTGTGCAAGTATTGAGCTGTAAACTCAATAAGGTCACCAAATGAGATCAAAGACAATCCTATCTGTATAGTTGACTTCTTTCCTACCAGGTAATCCCAGAAACTAAGATGGGAATTTTCTTGACTCTGATAATTTGATTTATTAGAAAAGAATCCATTTTTCTCCTTTTGTAGCATTAACAGCAGTAGATTTGATTCCCATATTTTCTTTTTCTTTTCTTTTAATTGAAAATAGATTCTTCTCTCATACCATACATTCTGACCTAAGCTCCCCCAGATCCTCCCCACCACCTCCATTTCCCTTCAGAAAAGAGCAGGTATCCAAGAAATAACAGCCAAGCAAAACAGAGCAAGATACAATGAGACAAGGCAAAAGCCTTCCCATGCGGGCTGAACAAGGCAGCCCATTAGGAGGAAACCAGTCCCACCGATTGCAATATGTTTCTCTGAAACCTGACCCATTGAACTGAGCATAATATTGAGTTTGTATTCTTGGTTTAGGAGGAGCAGGTATTTTTTTTTTTTATTTGCTTGTTTTTGTTTTATTTTTTCTCATGAAACCACGTGGCAGTTTATGAGCATGTACCTGTGGCTGGAGTTCAAATCGGGGTCCTTCTGCTTCAATCAGATTCTTCAGTGTTCAGATAACAGTATCAAAGACCAAGCTCAGCTCCTTTTGACTTATTTCCAACACACCTGTCTTACACTGTCCCATCTACACTCATGAATCAGTCTCAAATTAACTTACATCACATTATGAGTCCCACTATCTCCCCACAAGGGGCACTGGGCTCAGCTTGGGCTCTTATATAATTCTAAATTACTATTTGTCTATGTGCTTGGCCTTCAGTGATGCATAGAACAGTTTGTCTGAAGAAAATGCTATTCTTTGGAATTTACAGTTTTAAGTAAGTGTGTGTGTGTGTGTGTGTGTGTGTGTGTGTGCGCGCGCGCGCACGCATGTGAATGTGACATGTGTGTGAGGGGTGCGCAAAGGTATTGTATTCCCTGGGGATTGAGTTACAGGCAGTTTGAGCCATCTGACATGGGACAGGGAACCAGATTGGGTCCTATTTAAGAGCAGTGATGGCCTTAATCATTGAGCAACCTTAAAAGACCATGGGATTAATTTTTGTTTGTTTGAATAAAAATAATTTTAGAGAATGCACTAAAATTTGGAATAGCTAATTGACAAATAATACTAATATTATTTTAGCTATATTAGAATTACTTACATGTATTTTGATTGAATTTGGAAAGCCTTCCAATTACCATTTTCTTTTTAAAATCCACTTTTAAAAATAAATATTTCCTATCCTTACAATTTTTTAGCAAAGCTTATTTTAATTCCTGTTAATAAATTTCAAAAGACTTCCTTTACTTTCTACCCAAAAAGGGAAAAATCCTTGTAAAGAAAATAAAATCCAATTGGCACTGGCACATGCCAGGAATCACTGCTTTTTTTTCTGCCCCTAGCCAAATCTGAAAGTCGCAGAGTTTTTGAAAAGAGATTACTGCATTTCACATTTCAGTAGGGATAATAAAAAGACCCCTCTTTGCAAACTTTTGAGTGGTCTGCTCCTGCAGTAGCAGCGTCTGCTGTGCCCTTGACATGAAATGTTCCTGTCTGTCTGATATCCTTCCACTCTGTCATTCAGCCCACATAGCCACTGTATAAAATCCAGAAGTGGAGAACTTTTCAGAAATAAATTTATCCAACGGAATATTTTAGAAAATAAGATGAAGACCTTCCACCTGCCAAGAAAGAAGGAGAGGAGGTGACATTCATAATCACAAATCTGAGAAACCACTGACAGTGTGTCTGTATAGTCAGCAAGCGATTTTCACTAAATACACTAGAAAAAAATGTGGTTCAAGTTGCCTTAGATAAATGCAGGAAGTGATTATTTCCAGACTTAGTCGAAAGAAGAGATGATAATTAAAGTAAATTTTACTATCTAGTGACATATTTAAATATATACTTTTATGTACTATACACACATGTATATATGTGCAAACTTAAATGAAAATATGTGATGAAATTTCCTAAGTTCTTTATAGACTTCTAGTTTTTATTCTTAAGTTTTTCTGGAAATATTCCTAAAATTACTAGTTCTTATTTTTATGTGAGTATGGATTATGCTAAAAAGTAAAAGGAGAAGAAATTAAAAAGGCTTAGCCCCTTCTTCTAGATATTCCAATTATTTCTAATTTTTTTTTGGTGTGTGCTTGTGGATTTGTTCATGTTTGCATGTGTGTATGTCTGTGCATGTGTGTCTGTGCACGTGTGTGCAAGTTTGCATCTGTGTGTGTCTGTGCATGTGTGTGCATGTTTGCATTTGTGTGTGCCTGTGGATGTATGCATGTTTGCATGTGTGTGTGAGTGCATGTATTTCCAGGGTTCCCAATCAGTCCCTAAAGCATGCTTTTGAAGTTTACTGTCCCTGACCAGGAAGTGTCATTTCTACCCATTTGGGTATCTGTCCTAAGAGTTGTAGTTTCAGCTATAACTTAGCTGCCATGGTGAGAATGGGTGTTGTTGTAATTGGTCATATATGATAGAGATTATTCTCTCCTTTCAATGCTATTTTCATTTTTCTATGAAAACTTTGATGAAAGTTTTCTATGAAAACTAAACAGTGTACCTTAGGTTGGGAATAGCATTGCATTGAATTAATTCTATTAAATCCAATTGTTTATAACATGAAATTTACCAAGATGGGGAACCTGCATTGAGCTTCTTTCCTTCCTTATAAACAATTTATTCATTTACCAACAATGATAATTTCCATAAAGTATGGAAGCTCATTATTTAATTATTTCCTTCCTTTAATAATAGCTTATCTCCAAAAATAATGATCACATCTCCCTCAGCTCTAGACAATTTGCATATGCCTCGAATTATTATTATTTTTTGGTTGATTGGGCATTACATAGCTGTCTGTTTCCTTAGCATTTATTATAAAGGAAAAAGCAGGATGATATCAAAGCTATGCAGTAACAGCCATGAAAACCATCTTCATAGAGAAAGTCCCACTCCTGGAACTCACTGACTTGTGACTCATCAGACACACTTCCTGCACCACACACCCAGGGGAGGGGGAGCATTCCTAGTCTGGATTGAGAGTATTATTTAAGGGCCTTTTGATAGGAGACTATGCAATGCTTACTCCTGTCTAAGAAGCAGAATTGGAAGGTGCATACATGATTTTTCATGAGGACCAAGAGAAATGTATTTGTAGTAAAATTTAGAGTCATGAAATGATAAACATTTATTTTTAGGGTGAACTGTTTTGCCACACAGTTTCTTGGTATTCCTGAAACACTAGGGCATGTAGAAGTCGACTAAAAGCCATAAGAAGAAATAAACACACCTTTTAGTAGAAGCAAATTTACAAAGTAAAAATTCTGTGTAATTCACTTTACCTGGGGTTATATTTGTGTAGAAATATGGTGAAAACAAACATATTCGTCAGAACTTTAATTCTTGGCTAAATCAGTGTAATTATTCCTGTAAAGTCTTCCTGCTCATGACTGTGTCTCTTCACTATGATAGGGCAGTGAGCACATCTTACTGGAGAAGGATGAAAATGACTTGAAAGTGAGTATTATTTGTTCATTTCAGCATATTCTAATGACAGAGAACATCATCCAGTTCAGCCTTGGTACCAGCTGAAAGTATTTATTCATTTAAAAACAACTTCATATAAAAGTCCAGAGCCCACATTTCCTAAAAAAAACTATCTTAAAACATGTATTGTTTATCTAAAATTTAAGATACTGTTATGGATTAAGCAAATGTATATTTTATGAGTTTAGAACAATGTATTAATATGAAATTTCTGTTTTGTTGTGAAATGATGTCTCAAAGTGTCTTCATAATTAATTCCTAATATTTATCCTTAATGAAGACTTCAATGCTAGGAGTGACAATCTTTAGAACTGCCATATCTGTGTAATGATATATTTTATGTGTCTCATTCCAAGAAGAGTACTTACATCAACCATAATTTTACTCCTTTCTTATTGAGAGCTACTGGTAGCAAAAGTCATTGAGAGTAAACAGCAGTGACAACTAGAGTTCAGAAGGTCAGTCTATCAGAAGTAAGGGTTGTGTTAGAAGAAACCATCACTCAATGTGTTATGGAATTGCTGCCTTTTGAATGAATTGGCTGTCTCTCATTGTAAATTTCTTGTGTAATAACAGCTAGGATTCTCCCCATTTACCGTGCATTTCCATGTTATGTGTACATGTAATCTCACGATTGTATCTCAATCTTGGGCACAATTTCCCCTATACATTTGAGGTAATTGTATTAACTGTCCCCAGCTGTGTTTATTTTTTATTACCATACATCTGGCCAGGGCCGTTCTCCAGACAAAAGTATTTCAACAAAGATACCCTTTTCCAAGGACATAGATAAACATTAGCTCATCTCACTTACAGATAAGAGAAAATAACCACTAGCAATTAAATCCTCAACTCCTTACTATCACCCTGGGTTATTTATACAAGACCCTAATTTAAGAGATTTACTGCTCAATTCCTGGGATGATGTTTTAGCCACTTACTAGTTACTGAGTTAAGGTAGTTACTTCCCACTGATCCAAGGAGAGATTGCCCAAAGCCAGGGAGGTGATAGGTGCTAAACTTCTTTCTTGTGCAAATTAAGTTTTAATTCATCTTCAGACAGGTGCTGTTCCTAGATTCCCTAATTGATCTTAGCCCTTAGTTGACCCTACCAGAGAACTCCCCTTTAGTCACTTCCCAATGAGGTTGTAATTAGAAACTGACATTTATTGCTTTATGTGTGGATTCTTATCACCTCTATCTACGACCCTGAAAACTTCAAGCCTTGCATTGCTTTGCCAAAGAATTACTGCTTGTGTATATGTACTGGTTTTCTGTGAGCACTTGGAGAATTGATTGAGGAGAACAAAAATGAGGACAGAGATGGAAAAAGCTAGATAGACATCAGAGAACAGCAGGAGGGACTGAGAGCAGGAAGACTAAGAGCAGGAGGAGGGACCGAGAAGAGGAGGGACCAAGAGCAGGAGGATTAAGAGCAGGAGGACTGAGAGCAGGAGGATTGAGAGCGGGAGGACTGAGAGCAGGAAGACTAAGAGCAGGACTGAGAGCAGGAGGGACTGAGAAGAGCTAGTATGAGAAAAGAAAAGAAACTGTGTAGATAGAACTGACTTAGAAGAATAAAGTAAGTGGACTAATGAGCTCAGTGTGCTTATAGTCACTGAACATCCCTCAGATTAGTATCCTTAGCTGCTTGTAGTATCTGTTCTGGACCCTGATAGAAATCTCCTCAAGGCAGGCACTTGGGGGGAGTTCAGTACTTTCTTACCCCAGCACACAGAGTAAAATCTCTGACAAATTCTTTCATGAATTCAATTAGGCTACAGTGGATTATTTGTGGTACATGTATGATTCAAGGTAGCCTCAACTGGGGTAATAAGGCAAGCCCAGCTGAGGAGACAGGACTTGTTGTCCATATTGATCATAGACTAACTGAGAATATGAAAGCCACATTCCTGACATGCAGTGATGGAGGTTTCCCACAATTAAGAAGGGAGGAATTTCAATTATATAATGTGGAAAGTCAAAAGCTGTGGTTTTGCCCTTATATCTAGAGTGCATATTTGCTGTTTTAATGTAACACAAGGAATACGGTTATTCCTTGGCTCAGGGAGTGTCTATTGCAATCCAGATGTTTTCATTATATTGAGTCAGTTTTTATTTTCTTTACTTATGAGAGAGTACAACATGGTTAAAACTATTTTGCAATAAGGCTGCTTTTCACTTATAATATTCCTAACCTACTTTAAGAAACTAAAAATAAAATAAAAGCATGTTTTCTTTTTATTTTTCTGAGATAAATATTAATGGGTAAATTGTTAGTTTTTACCTTGGCATAAATAATATTTAAATTCCTGCAAAGAAGTTTTACATATCCTACATTTTAACACATTTGTAAGACATTTCTTGGTACACTTCAAACCACAATCTTATTCAGTGAACACAAATACCAGTAGGCAAATATAGGCATGTGAATTTCACTAATGTTGGTATTTTTTGCCCATATCAAAATGAGTATAATGATAAGAGAAAAGTCATTTTATCAAATGAACAGCTCAATCATGTTTTGAGAAAGCTTAAAATTCTTATATTCTACAGGCATTGAATAAAGGAATTAAAATTGGCCCCTTAGAATCTTCATTTTCAATGACTCTCTGGATAATTATTATTAGGGAGGTAAAGTTGGAAATCCCAGTTTTTGTGGTTCATGATCCATTCAGAGTTAATAAGCATAGTACATAATTTGCTAGCTTCCTGGGAATAGAAAAGAGGATTAAATGAATTTGTTTTCCTTGCCCTACATGCTTGTCATACAATACTTACTCAAATATCTGTAAGAAGAGTGGAATGTGGTCATGGGAGGCATATTTAATTCAAGTGTAACAAGAAGCGTTTTAATGAATTGGAATTGTATTGTCATGCCTCATGCTTGTCAAAGCAAAGGTCAGATAGATGATCAATCACTTATTAGTTGTAGCTGGTATCAGAGAATTTCAACAACTTACAGTAAGCACTTAAAGGCAAATGCTTCATTAGTTCATAAACCAAGTGTGATTTTTAATGCAAGGTTGTTTATTTATATATATTTTTTTCATTTCATATTTCTCTCCTGGAGGATAAACCCACGAAGCCTCCCACATGATAGGCAAACACAACTGTAAAACTATATCCACAGCCCTAGTCCATGCAGTTCCTAATCAGACCAGATTATGCAAGAAATAGAACAATGTTGGAATCATTGTCACACTAATAAGAACAAATTATTTCCTTAAAAATTCACTCTATAGAAGAATATTGTTATAATAAATGATGAAGAGAATAGCTCTTCATCTTTAGTAGTCTGCCTGTCTTTGAGTTTCATAACTTTAGAAGCTAAATCCTAATTATTTGTCAGCAGCATTCCTGGCCACAATGAATATCTCCTAGCACTATATATCAAAACATTGTGTTCTTATCTTTCTTCTCTCTTTTTTGTTAGAGAGTATATCTTTATCCCTTGTGTAGTTTCCTTCAGAGCAAGCATATTATCATTTTGCCCTTCTCCTACCTCCTCCCAGTGCTGAGAATGGGTCAGTTTGACTTGATAGTGTTGACTATCAGTTTTACATGAGGGATGCTTTGAGTGTAGCATGGATTTAAGCACTTTTAGAAACTACATAACACTCTTGACCATTGCTTATTATTATGCCTCTGGTCTAATTTAGTATACAAGCTCTATGACTTATGCTAATTTCAAGACAAAAATCCATTTCTGCCTGCATATTTTTGTCCACTTCTTTTTTAACTTTTAACTTTTTAAAAACTCCTTTATTACTTATTTTATTACTCATTACTCACTACTTCTTTTGGCATGGAGAAGTAACCACCTACCTGTTTAGTTTTCTTTATTCATGTTTTTAAGAATTATTTTTCACAAAAAATCTTTATGTCATTCATGTTTCTGTCAATATTTATCTGTCTTTAACTATATGTACCCAAAGTCTGCTACTATCTCACAGATGCTAGCTATACAATCTTTCCTTTCATATACATTTTACACATTCTTTCATGTAATGGTCTTGCAGAAAGTTACCGGGTATGCATTTTGACAGCACAAAAGATTTATACAGTTCTAGTAGTAATTGGTGGATATTTTTAAAAGACACTTCATTTTATGTATCTCATTTTTCTCATTTTAAAAGTTTATTTTCTTGATGTTATAAAGAAAACTAAAGCTTCTTTTTTAATTTACAACTCTATTACTCTCCCTTGTTACTTCTGTTTTTTAATAGGATTGGTGAAAATATTGCATAAATACCTTTATAGCATCATTAATATTGAGATGCTTTGAGATAGTTGAATAGGGGTCAACAAGATTGCTCAGAAGATAAAAGTACTTAGTCCCCAATACCCAATGCTATATCCATATATTTCTTTAGGATCTGTGAATCACAGATGTTTTACATCATCAAGAAATGTAAAAAGAATCTCACTGCTTAGGGTACAATCTTAAGTAAAACACAACTGTACCACAAGCCCCATTGCCACGATGACAAATTGCAACATAAAGTCATGTAATTTCAAAACACAGATACTTTTTCTCCATGTGATGATACTAGTTCAAATACTAAACCCAGAGTGGAAGGAGAACACTAGCTGAAAGTTGTCCTCTGACTTCAAATTGCACACACACATACACACAAATAATAATAATAATAATAATAATAATAATAATAACAATAATAAATAATTTTTGAAAAAGAAACCTGGAGGGTGACATGTTTGGAGATGACTTTAGGATGAGGGTATGGGATATATGTAAAACAACTATGAAAATGTTAATAGTAGAATGTTCAGTGCAGGTGATGATTGTTATGCTGATAGCTACTTAATGGCTAAAGCTTCATGTTTTTTAAAATAAGTTTTTAATTTTTGAGATTATAATATAATGTCATTTCCCTTTTCCATTTCCTCCCTCCAAACTCTCCCAATGTAGACTCACTTCTCCACTTTCAAAAATTCATGCCTCTTTTTCATTGTTTTATATTCTACCTCTCTCTGTCTCTCTCTCTCTCTGTCTCTCTCTCTCTTTCTCTCTCTCTCTGTCTCTCTCTCTGTGTCTCTCTCTCTGTCTCTGTCTCTGTCTCTCTCTCTCTCTGTCTCTCTCTCTCTTTCTCTCTCTCTCTCTCATAAAAATGTTCACACTGTACTCTATGTCATCTCTGTGGCATTGAGACTAGAAAGAGACTAGGGCAGAGAATTTGAAGGCTTTTCTGTAAATTATTTTCCTTCCCGAGTTTCTGCCAGGGACTGCATACAAGATGGCTGACGTGCTGCCAGTAGAGATTGGAGAAAAGGGGACCTGAGATTGTGGACCATCAACCCTCCATGTGTTCCCCTCTGGATCTTCTGCTTAGTGTGCCTCTAGAGGGCCAAGGCAGAAATGCTTAGGTGTCCCAAGGTCATGCTTTATGGCGTGCACATGTCATGCCCTCCTCCATATAAATATTTCTTGTAACACTAATATTTTTCTTCTATCTGATCTTCATGTTCTGTGCTCCTAGATCAATGGTGATTTCTGTGATGCAGGAAAGGAGTGAAGTAAATTTCACAGGAAATTATACAGAGATGATCACTCAGGCTGGGGCTATGACAGTTATGCAGTTCAGAGCAAAGAACCTGAAGCCTGGGGAAGCTGTTCAGGCTTGGAAAAACTGTACTAAATGTGTGGTCAACTATAGCACATGGTATGATGTGTATCAACACACTGGACTTAAATTGGCCATGATGAATAATTCAGTTTCTGAGGATATTCCAAGGATGTTGTGTAAAACTTGAGACCCTAAGGGGAATTGGCTGAAGACTGTAGATGGAGCAACATATAGATGGGATGACAAACTAAAAGTGTGGGAACCTAGAATAGGAGGAAAATAGTGGCCTTCACCAAGAAAGGGAGATGGCAACTTTAATTCAGATACTTTTTATTCCTCCTGAAGGAGTGTGGACATAATGTGACAATTGATGGAGTGATTGCTACAAACTTTATTGGATTCATAGATTGAAAAGATCTGCCAAGAAAGGTGAGCTTCCTTTCATAGAAGTTCTATAAATTACATTAGGTCTTCCTTGGAATTGTTGGAGATAGAAGGACAGAAGTTGCTGACTTGCAGGGACAGATTTCTTATCTGAGGTCATTGTAGCCCACCGTAATGGGGCTTAGTGTTTGCAGAGGGCTGAAGAGGAACTTAGGTGACTACAGGAGTATTGAGGCCAGAGCAGCCCATGTGAGAAGGAAATGACTGTTTGCTACATTGACCATTGTTCTTATTTTTACCTTTTTTCTTGCGAAATTGCATGTTGCTAGCCTTTGGGTCAAGTGCTCAGAAGATTGTATAATCATTAATAATAAAAATAAATTATGCTTGCTTTGGTGTTAACTCTGGGATGGTTCCTGTGTTTAGTAAAAGATGATGAAGAATATATTGGTGATTTTCTAAGAACAATATTTGGAATCACGAGAATATTTTGTATTGGGTGATTTCCCCTTTCCTTTCTGTTTCCCCTTTACTTATGATAATAAAAGACTGAGGTCACCAGGGCAAAAACAGAAGCTAAAGTGAGAGAAGCTAAGAGAATCTAAGAGAAACTAAGAGAACCTAAGAGAAGCTAAAAAGAAGCTAAGAGAAGCTAGGGAGGCAAAAGAAACTTAGCAACTGCAGAAGCCTGAAGTGACCTGTCAGCTGCACGCACATTGTCTCTGAGTCGTTATTGTGCCTTCTGGGTATCCTGTCCTTCAGACCCCCAAAACTGGTTATGTATCTACCCAGTGATTTACCCTCTGCAATTGGTCTCAATTTTTTTTGGCTTAGTTAGTATAAACAATTTAGCCATTATTTTGTAGGATAAATGTAGGAATTAAGATCAATGAATATGAAAAACACTGGAAGAGAGGATTAAGGGATAATTCTGCAAACTAAAATAATCTGAAATAAACTACTAGAAGATTCAGACAGTTGAAGATCAAAGAGTCATAAACATTATTTCCTAATACTAAAGGAACTCTAGGCAGCCTGGGAATGATGAACATAGCTCTGGCAGGCCTTACCCTTCTCCCCATGCCCTCTGCCTTGATAAAAATTGCTAGATTATATTTCTAAAGACAGATACCATGGCATATTCTCTTATTTAGCCAATTCCTCCTCCCAAGGCTGACTACCAAGGTTCAACTATCAAAGTATTGAAACCTAGCAATCAAAAGCCCCCTTCGGCTAATCTTGTTAACATGCCCAATTAAAACTAAACATCTTATCCTAACATAGGGCTATCTTTTTACTATTTGCCTATGGGCCATATCTGTCTCTTCTCTATTCAGAAGCAGCCCTTTGCCCCTATCCACCAAGGAATACCCCCTCCCTCTTTTCTTTACCCCATTTCTTCCCTCTTCTTTGCTCCTTTCCCCTTCTTCTTCTTTCTCTATCTCCTGTTTTTGTCCATTATCTCTGTCCTCTGTTCTGAGACAAATAAATCTTTGTGCTAAGAACTTGGTCTCAGAGTGTCTTGACCCAACTTTGAGGTTCTGTATTAGAGAGAACTTTATAAATTAGTGCATCACTCAGCCTCCACCAGAGAAGCTTCTTTTTACAATAGAAAGCGATTAACACAGAGACCCACAACTGGTCAAGGTGCAGAGAGTAAGAGGCAGAATGTTCAGCCCTAAAGTGACACTTGTATCATCCCCTCTCCCCTTAATGCTCAGTGATCAATGCAGAAGTGTGGCCATAAAGGATGTCCATATACTGGATGACTATAAAAGAAAGAGCAATGAATGACCATAAGAAGATGATGCTCTCTGGATGCAACATGACAGTGGCATGTAGAAATTTACAACTGTTGAAATAACATACAGAAGACTTGCACAGGCTCTAGCCAGACAAATTCTAGCATGAAGTTCCACCCTTAACTAAGGATCTATTGACAGCTGACAACTTTTAGGGGAGTGACGTGTATTTTTTAAAAGTGAGGTCCCAGTGGATATACCACCATCTATTAAAGGATATCCATCCAAGGACACATGAACAGCACAAATTATATATGATGATTTATAACAAACACAAATGGGTGGACAGGGAAGGGCTTCGAAGGGTCAGGGAAGAGTCGGGGAAGGACACACATATGATCAAAGTACAAGGTATAAAATCCTCAAATTACTGATAAAAATGAGGGGGGGGCACACAGAGGCTGCTTAAGGGATCTAAAGCTTTCCAGATAGCACCAGGGACTTAGGCTTAATTCCTCATCAATAATAATAATAATAATAATAATAATAATAATAATAATAATAACTTATAAAACAAAATTTTCCAATGTTTATTCCTAAAACAAGAATTCCATCTCCAAATTCCCACTGTGAATGTAAAGTGTTGTGAGCAGAACCTCAGGTATGGGAACATTTAACTAAATCTAGAGAAACATCCCTGGTGTTTCCTATACTAAGCTACACTGCAATATCTTCTATTTCATTTTGTTTTTGATTGATTGCTTGATTTTCATGTGTGAAACATGGTACTATTATGTAGCCCATGTTGACCTTCAATGTATTATCCTCCTGTCTCTGCTACCTGAGTGCTAGGATTCCAGGCATATACCACTGCATTCAGATTCCATTTTATTTTTCAGTTTTATATTTCAAAGTTGTCTTTGCCATGATGCCATGCCCATTCCTACAGAATAAAACAGAACATTTGTAGATTAGTGATGTTTTACTCTTACATAAAACCTAGCACCATGTCTTTGATTTAGGAAAATAATGTTACTTTAGTGCTGTTGAATCAGTTCTATAATAACACAATAATAAAAGGAACTTTGCTAAACCAATTTTGCATTAAGTTTAAAGTGATGAAGTGAATTAGAATTCCTGAAATATAAAATAACTTTTAAATACATTGAGGTAATAAGAACAAGTTTAAATGAAAAAGAATTATTAAATTTCTGACCATGTGTCAAAATTACCATATAAGAAGCCTTAGTAAAATAATTTTTTGATTCTGGATACTAATGTAAAATAACATTTAAATGACTTTTTAAATTTCCAAGCTTTTGCCCAAAGCTCATTCTCATCTAAAAAATTTATAAACAATTCACTAGGACAATAATCACTAAAACACTAAATGTAAATAAACATGTGAAAAAAAAAAAACCAGATTGCAAGCCCAGCGCCACTGCAGCTCTCACACAGTTGAGCCTGTATGATAATGAGTATGCAAAGATGAGTAATTCCTGGGGGGTGCTCACCAACCTAAAACAGAATACCTGTGTGGCTTGGACAGGTGTTTCCATGATGGGTAAGGTGACCTGCTGACGTCCCACACAACCTAAGTCAGAAGCCCATTTTTTAGTAAAAGGGGGTGACCTGTAGGGCCCTGGCCCCCGTTTTGGGTAACTGTTGTCTTGCTTGCTGACCTTGACCTTAATATCCTCCCTATGCCAATTTCCTGCAAGATTCCACCCTCCTGAATGCTTAAGGGAAGTTCCTTGCCTGTATATCCAGCATATTAGGCGTTAACAGCTTAGATGCAAGATAGTAAAATATCAGAATCGGGGTTGGGGATTTAACTCAGTGGTAGAGCACTTGCCTAGCAAAGCCCAGGGTTTGATCCTCAGCTCAAAAAAAAAAAAAAAATCAGAAGCAAACTTCTGCCCTCTGGGGTTTTTCTATTGTGCTGTAAGCCTGTATTTAATACCTCCTCCCTCCTTCAATAAATGGCATTCTGCATTCAAAAAAAATTCAAATGTCCTTACTATTTATGCAGCACATTGGTTCCAGGCACAATTATACTTAGTAAATAACTCCAACAGGGAACAGAATAATACATTTAGGACAAGTACTGAGTATAATGAGGTTCATAATATGATAAATTTTCTAAAGAAAAACCCAACACTGTATCCATATAGTCCTTTAAAATCAGTGAGACACAGGCATTTTATATCAATAAGAAATTTAGAGAAAATCTGTCTACTTATGGTACAATCATAAGTAAAACACAACTGCACCCTAAACTTCACTGCCACAATGGCAAAATGGAACACAAAGGCATGTGGTGCCAAAACAGAGAATTTCTCTTTACATGTCATAATTGTATGAAGGATAACATTGTTTTTAAATAGCAGTGTGAGAAATGATAGCTTTGTTTTTATTCTCCATTTCTTGTGCTGATGACTTCCTAGTCTATGTTATTTTGCAGTCTAGGTCAAAGGATAAATTTGGGGTACGAGGTTTCTGTGTAAGGGTTGTAGCTGAGTGTCCCTGAGCAAAACCTTTCAGAGAAAGGACATATACATTATCTCCTTTGTTATTTTCTAAAACTTGCTTTTCCTTTCCAGTGAACATGGGTTTTCTTTACTGTAACACATGAGCTCTGCTCTTTCTTTTTAACTTCCAAATATAGACTGGAGTTGCTCATAAACAACAAAATCTAATTTGTTTCCCATTAAAAAGCTGCCCTATTTCCTGAAGATAAACTTCTTAAAGGCCTAGTGTGCTATTTAGGTCTTTGTTTTGCCTTCCTTCATCTTCATTGCACCTCAGTTAATGTTTTGTGGGCACTGACTCTAGACTCATGGCAGGCTTAGCCGTCTGAGACTATCTTACCCACTCTTCCTTTCTATTGGGAACCTACAGCCTTGTTTTCTTTGCCATAGGTCCTTCTTATACTTCTGCATATTTATCTTGTCTTTTATGTAAATTTTTCTGATGTGTTGTGTGGCTTCCAAGAAGCTTTTCTGTAAGATGAGATCCTATCTCTGTCTTCCTCATCCCTCTGTCATTACCAAGTCAATATAATCCAAATAACAGATAAAATTCCCTTAAGCAATCAGCTATTACCTTTTGCTCATGTCACATGTGCCTCTCAGCCCAACTGAGGATTTCATTCACACTTTCCTCTTCTAGGTGTTTAAGGCAAGAGAGCCTCTAACTATTCACTTGTGGTGGCAGAAGGGAGAGAATATGGAAAGTTGGGCATCAATACTAAAAAGTTTCTGCTATAAGGAGGCAAATGTTTTGTCATATATATTTTACTAGCTAAAGTGTCATGGAACCTAACTTCAAAGGAGGTATGTTTGTATGATCTTATGTGCATTAAAGGAGACAGACTGGAAGATCAGCTTCAGTGATCATTACATGATCATTACGGTCCCCAGCTTGCTTTATACAACTAGTCATGGTTTGATTTTAATGACAGTAATTGCAAATTGTCTTTCTTAAATTTATATCATTTAATATTTATACCCATGGATATAAACTTCTAGATATTCTTATTTGGATATCCAAAGCTTGAACCCACCCCACCCCAACTCATTTCTACAATGCTTCATAATAATCAACTTCCATGAAAAGAATATTGGATGTTGTTTATTATTCTCATCTTCTCTATCTCCTGTTCATCACTGGCACAGAGGCCACTGAACAATTCATATCAGCACTCTAAATATGGTCAGAAGCTATCCTCTTCTCTCTGTTGAATGTTTTCCTAATATAATGGCTCCATATGGTTTGAAACCTGAAAACAACCCTGTTTGTGGACTTCTTACAGTTCCATGACTGTCTTCCAAACCGTCCTTATCCTTCTGGCCATATTATCCACATCATAAACCTGATCGTTTATTTCAAAATAATTCTGTTCATTAACACTGGTGTTAAATGAAAGCCAATGGCTTTTAAAATCTCTGTCATCCCAGAGATAAGTGAGTATCAATTTAAATGGTACAGGCTGCTCAATGATTTGTCAGAGAGCAGGGGCAGGACTGGGCCTAAGAGCCAGAAAGTCTAAGAGATGAGAAGCGAGGGACATGCAGGTCCAAGAGATGAAAAATGAGGCCTCAGTCCTCAGTTGTGGGGAATGGCCAGAGATGAATTTTGGCAAAAGGGACCTGTTATAGCCCCAAAGGCTGTGGTTGGGGGCCCACTCACTTTCAAGGATACCAGTGGGGCACCAGATGATCAATAGTCATTTCCAAGGGTCCAGGAAAGTGTTTATGCCAACCAGGAGAGGGAACATTCACCAGTTGAAGCAGCTGGTGTTGTGTGAAGGGGCCAGGCAGTTGGAATGTGAGATGTCATAGATGGAGAGCAGGTCTGGCAAGGTCCTGGTATGCACTGGCATGCCATGAGGGCCTGTTGAGTCATATTTAAATATGCACCAATGTCATATTTACCAGAGGCAAGAACAGACCACAAAGCACAAGGAAACCCACTTTAAGAGTTTATTTTGGGGTGTGAAGAAAGAGAGGGTTTGTAGAGGCAGCCTCTGGAACAGAGGGGCAGAGAGAGAGCAGGGGCAGCAGGGGCTATTTTTAAAGGGAGCCCAGCACAGGTTTATGTAGCCATGTCACACATGCATATAGATTATGTAGCCACCACGCTTCTCATGAATATGGATTATGTAAGACATAACTGTAGTCATAAGTTTTTCTGTTTTCTGTGTCCTGCCAGGTCCTGCAGCCCAAGTAAACACACAGAGGCTTATATTAATTATGAACTGGCTGGCCTATGGCTCAAGTTTCTTGCTAGCTAGCTCTTATAGCTTAAATTAACCCATTTCTATTCATCTATGTTTTGCCACGTATTCCAAAGCTTTACTAGTCTGCTGGCATATTGTTCCTTGGTGGCAGGTTAGCATCTCTCTGCCTCTCCTTTCTCTTCCTGTATTTCTGCTTGGATTTCTGCCTGCCTGTTAGCTGCCTTGCCAATGCAGCTTTATTTATCAACCAATCAGAGCAACATATATTCACAGCATACAGAAAGACGTCCCACAGCAGTACCACCTTGAGACCTTTGGATGACTAAGCATTTTGTCTGACTGCTGACAGCACACATGTGGCAGTGGGACCCCAGAAGTGGCTAGAGGATGGCAGAAATGCTAACAACTGGGAAAATGTTCAAACTTGTATCAACTAGACTCTGCGATACGATCCCCTACTTTCTGCCTAGTTTTGTCTTTTTATCAATCTCTAACCCATATTCTGTGATTAACAGTCAAATATGAACTAAAGCAGAGCAAAAATAAAAGTGAACACTGATAATACTTTCATGAAGAAAACTAAGGAAAAGAAGAAAACATAGATAGAGGACGTAGGGTAATCTGGGGTCTCAGTATCAATGCCTAAGCCTCTCTTTTTGGTTTGTTAATTCATTCAACTGGCAAGACTGCTAGAGCCTGAGTTAGACTATTGGGGTAGTCATGTTTCTAAAGGAGGACAAATGGCTTATGGAGACACAGTGTCCTGAAATTCACATTAGGAGGGTTTGGTGAGTCCTTAATGGTATTTATCATTTGATGAAAACATGTGCTTGCAGATAATACCAGGATTATTATGTAAATGGTGACAATCCTCAGGTAAACAGCAGTGACTATTGAGGGTGGGCACATAATATGTACAGCTTGTCCCTTTTCAGTATGGGAGAACATATTCTTTATAATGACACAGGTTTAGAATGGACATGATTGACATTTGATAAGTTTATTCAAATAATAGAGACTGGAGATATAAAAAGTGGAAAGATAGATAAATAAATGTGAATATATTTATAGTCCTATGTAAGTAACTGAACAGATATATGGCCACCATTAGCTTTCCTCACTCAGAGTAAAATAAGAAAAAGAAGAAAAAAAAAGATGTGTACAATTCTAAAGAAGGTCTAAACTTACAGATGAAGGTGTACAAGATTAGGTATTCTCAATAGTCACTGTTCTGGTTCTCCCCTTAGGTTACTTTTCTCTGTAAAAGGACCCAAGAAAGAAAAATATATATAGTTACTCTAATAAACTGAAGTCTTCAGGAAGTTTTTTTTTTCTTTTTTTTTAATTTATTTTTTACTAAGGGGGAATCAAAAGCAAAGGAGAAAATTTCAAAAGTTATTAATACCACTTGTGTGAGTAAAATGTAGGAGTTTTTCCAAGTGCCTGAGAGTCATAAGCAGAATGATGAATTAGTAGAATGACAGGTGTTGGGAAATGACAAAAGGAAACAGATTACTGATGGGAATCAAATTACTTAGTCCTCAGCTACATTCTAAGCATAAATAAAGTAAAACAATTAATCTTTTATTTCTGCCACCTGTAAATCTGCCAGGCATTGCATACTCGATAGCATTAATAAATTGCAATGGAAAGACAGGCTGGCCTAATTTATCTTCTGCTCTGTAATTTCAGAGCCACCATATTTGACATCTGGAATCACCTTGTGGGATCTGTATACTATTACATAAGGCATAGTGATCAGATAGAACATTTTAGCATTCAGAAGAAAGAAAATGGAAGCATGCATGGACTCAACTGATATTACATACTAGTAAGAGCTTAGTTACTGGGTTGTACAACACAAGTAAGTCTGGAATATGTGGAAAGGGTGTGTCAGGAATAAATGTTTCTTCTGCTCTTTCTGTTGGTTAAGAGATTGTTATGTACAATTATTTCCTGTTGCCATTTTGACATTTGAAGAAAATAAATAAATGGCAAAGAAATAAGCAGAACTATCATTTGCAACCAATACTATGTAATTTATGCATGTCTTTATTCTTAAGCATGCTCACTCTTTTAGGACTTTCCGTTTTCACATTGGCAGATGAGGACTTTGAACAGGCACTGAAATATGAAAGGAATCTTTGGCTTGTTATAATTGGGTCATAATTAATAAGCCTGGGAATAACAACCCTCTATCTCTATTCTCAACCCAAAGCTGTGCTGTGCCTATGGATATTAAGTCTATTATTTTTTGCAGGATTCTAATATTTTTTTTTCTTTTTCTTGATACTTGGCACAAACAGTTCCCTTTTGTGGTTCTCTCTGATACATAATTATCTCCATGTAAGCCACTGGATATGTGGTTGGTCATCATTGGCTCCCCTAACTCTGAGGATATGGGGAAGTAAATTAGTAGAAGACATATAAATTATTATAAATACCACATTTCTTCTCACTTTATTAGGAAAAACTGACTTCTTTTTAGCACAGCATTCTTTTGTAACATTTGACTTAAATTCTGAATGACTGCTATTTATTTACTTGGCACTTTATTCCTTAAGATTGTTATCTACCACATTTATTCCTGTCCAGGTCATCCCAGTTTTGAATGACTTAGCAGTTAATCATGAGTCTTGTCATAAGCAGCATGAGCAATTGCATTTTGTTTGATTTTTAATGAAGTCTTGTACTGCAATGTTTCATTTCAATTTTTTTTTTGGCTTGTGGTGATAACTTATTTGCAAAACATAGTAAAAGAGAAGGTTTCAAAGAAGAGAGATGAAGCCCCTAGGGTCCTTCTTGATTACTCTCATTTTAAAATATATTCTCAAGAGTTATATCTCCTTCCTCCACAAAGTAGCTGAACACTGTCTACATGCAAGAGAATATGAATTGATTCTGGCCTTTTACAACTTCTAAACCCAGCATTTTTTTTTTCTCAGCTTAAAAAAAAAATCTGTTTATACTTCGATTATTTTTCTTGGTTACAATCCACCTTCATAGTTAATTACTGATAATATCCATTTTTACTTAGTTTTATACTGAAAACTAAGTCTCCTCTCTTCTCTTTTTATCTAGCTTCCAAAAAAATCAGGCTGTTTTGAGAATTGCTGCCCCTGAGCTAAGGTAGTTTCCATGAGCTATAATAATAAATGTATTACATGACCATCCAAAGGAGAAAACAAAAATCAAAAAACAAAACACGATCTGACACTGATATATTTAGAAAGAATTTTTAAAAATGTGTTCTAGCTGAGTTTTTAAAAATTTTTGTACTTATTACTCTATACACTAAGTTACTGTAGTTCAACCATCTAGAACATCATCTCCAGGTATTACATTTTTACAACACTAACCAAAATAGACTGGACACAGAAACAATTAATGGTCTTTAGTTAGCATTGTCCAATCTTGTTTCCTAATAATTTCTCCTTATTTATATTTAAAACTTCAGTTGAGGGAATGTCTCCATTCTACTGGTCTGTGGGTATGAATATGGGACATGTTTTGATTGCTGGTTGCCATGGGTGGAGTGACCGCTGGGAATAAGGGCCTGGGTTGTATGAGAGAGATAGCTGCACAAGCTGGGAAAAGCAAGCCAGTAAACAAAATTCTTCCATGTCTCTGCTACAGTTCCTGCTTTCAAGTTCCTGCCTTGCTCTTCTACCCTTGAATTCCCTAGACAATGGTGAATGGTTACCTCTCAAATAAAAACTTTCCTCTTCCCAGTTGTTTATAATAGCAACGGAAGACTAACTTGAACAGTGGGTAAAGTCACTTATTATGCAAACAGGAAAGCCTGCATTCAAATCTCCATTTCACATGTAAATAATAGGCATGGCTACGCATGCTTTCTCTGGGTAGCCTCAGTTTTAGGGACCAGAGATTGGCAGATATCAGGAACTCATTAGCCAGTTAACCTAGCCCAAATGATGAATGGTTCTGGGAATATGGTCTGGGAATTCCACCTTAAGGGAATATAGTATAGAACAATAGACAAAGACACCCAACATCTTAAAGATACCCTGCATCTCTCATTTTTTTTCTTTTTCCCTCCAGATGCATGTATACTTGTATAGGTGTGTGTTTAACAAAAACACTATTTTTTGTTTTGTAGATTTTCTACTACTTCTTAAAATTTCTTTCCTTCCTCCCTCCCTTCCTTCCTCCCTCCCTCCCTCCCTTTCTTCCTTCCTTCCTTCCTTCCTTCCTTCCTTCCTTCCTTCCTCCCTTTTATTAAGAAAGACATACTATGGATTCTGGAGGAATTCATAGATCCCTAACACTTTGAAGCTTTAATCTAATTAATCTTTATCAATAAAAAACTGTGAGTCAGATATCAGGGTGAGAACCTGAAAGATCAGAGAAGCAGGGAGCAGTCACCAGTCACCTCTTACCACTACTGTTCTGTTTACAAGGGCCCAGATCCTTTCTCTGCCCCACCTTACTACTTCCTGTCTCTTCTCTATCTACAATCCTCCAAACCTCTATGGTTAATTTAGATCAGCTAGTGGCTAGCTCTGTCCTCCAACTCCAAGCAAGCTTTGTTTGTCAGAGCACAATCAAAATATCACACAACACACTTATTGCTGTAACTATTGGCAACTTAGAGATTTTGGAAGGCAGATGCATAGTATCTGGGTAGCCAGAAGTTTCTCTGGTCTTGCCAGGCCCTGTGGTCCCACAGCTGCCTATAAAATAATCACTCAGGGGCTTAAAATTAATTGTAAATTCCATGGCTAATTGGCTTAGGCTTCCTGCTAGCTAGCTCTTACAACTTAACTCAACCCATAACTATTAATCTATGTATCGCCGCATGTTCTGTGACTCTACCTGCATCCCATTACTTGTTGCTCCTTGGATCGCGACTTGGGGTCTGCCCTACTCTCCCTTCTCCTTTCACTAACTCTCTAGGATTTTCCCACCTGGCTCCATCCTGCCCTGCCCTAGGTCAATGCAGGTTTATTTATAAACTAACCAGAGAAACACATATTCACAACATACAGAAAGACATCCCTCAGCAATATGGTATATTATGGCCCTTGCTGAACCCTTCTTTCTCCAATGGACACTTCCAAACCTGCCATTGTACATACAGCCAGGGAAAAATTCAATGGGGCAGAAAATAGAATACAAAGTCATGAATGAGAGACAGGGGTTTTTAATGAAGAGAAGAGAGCAGGCCCAGGGTAAGAGTGACATAAGAGAGGAAGAGGGAAAAGTAATTATAACATATTATTTAAATCTGTGAAATTTTCAAAGCATAAAATTACTTAAAAAATAGATTGACAGTCATGCTATTTACTATTATTATTTTCGCAGTTGTTACCGGTTGATGTGCTTTGGGGTTTGGAAAGAAATCTAAAGTATTGACAAATGTGTTGATCAGCTCTTGATTTGGGACCTGCACTTTGACTCTTTTGCTCATTCTGTGGTACTCATTTGGCACATGCTCAAATTATTCATTTATTCATCCTTTCTTTGTTTGTTAGTAAAATTTTGAAGGTTGAAAGTAGAGGATGACTTTTCTAGGGTTTTGATTTCTGAGATGTCTGTGTTTGTCTTGCTTACTTTTCAATTGCTCTGACAAAGAAAGAGGACTCAGACAATTTATAGATGGAAGAGTTTATTGGGGCTTATCATTTCAGAGGATACTTGACCATCATGGCAGTGGAAGGCAGGTATAGTGATGTAGCAGTGCCTGAGAACTTATGTCGAGAGAGCTAGCTAATTGGTAATGGTGTGGGTTACTGAAACCTCAAAGCCTACCCCCAAAGATATATTCTCATGAACAAGGCCGCGACTCCTAATTCTTCCCTATAGTTCCACCCACTGGGGGCTAAGCATTCAAATATATGAATATGTGGGGGCCATTCTCATTGAAATTAATATATTCTTCTCTCTGGCCTCCATAGGCTTGTGGCCACATCATAATAGAAAATGTATTTAGCCCAATTTCAAAGTTTCCATAGTTATTCACAGTCTCCACAAAGCTTAAAAGACCAGTTTCTTCTGAGACTGAAGGCAATTTCCTATTTGCAAGCCCCTAAAAAAGCAAACATTGAGCAAACAATGGTACAAATATGAATTGCCCTTCCAAGAGTGAGGAATGGGGGCCTAGTGGAGAAAACCTGGACCAAAGCAATATGAAAACCCATCAGGGAAAACTCCAAATTCTGTAGGTCTATGTCCAAAGTCAAAGACTTAGATGGCCCTTCCCTTACAGGATTGCCGCCTGCAGCATACTTCTCTCTCTAGAATTGGTTCCAATTCCTGTATGCAAATCTCGTTGACAGGTATCTCACAGCTCTGGCATCTCCAGCATGTTCAGATCACCAGCTCAGCCCAGGCTTCAATTTGTAACCTCACACAGTGTCCTTGATGGGCCTCCATGCAAGGACTCCCCTGCCACAGGCCTGGCCTCAGTAGCTCTGTGCAACTACAGAGAAAGTTCCTATAGCTCCTGTACTCTTGAATCCTTCAGACTCATAGGCCTGACCATAGGATCCACAGTGCTGTCAAGTTCTGATGCCCAGTTAGGATGAAACCTGGACTCCTCCTTGTATAACACTTGTATAAGCTTTCCTTTGTACTTGCTTTTTAAGTGGAGGAAATGCCTTTCTCAGTTGCAGGATCAGCTGGGTGGAGTCTCCTCCAGGACACCACTCCTTATAATTCATTTCACATCAGGCCTGTCATTAATCTTTTTCAGCACAAGCCTTGGCTCCAACATTAAATTTCTGGCTGTTCTTCTGTTCTTTAAGCTGTACATTTTGTATCTTTTTTTGCTATGTTTGCTCTTTTTAATTGTAGATCTGAATAAAAGTGATTACTAATAACCAAATTAGTTCACAACTTTCCAATGTAGCTTCAGGCAGATCCTTAGGAAAAGGACAAGAAGAGCTCACATTCTTTGTCAAAATATCACAAGAATAGTCTCTAGTTGGGAATGTTTGCCTCTGAAACCTCTTGAGCTGGGATCCACAGTCCACATTGCTTTTAGTAAGTTGTCTCCTAAACTGTTACTGGGATGATCCAGTAAGCCCTGTTTATAGCTTTCAACTGATATCCTAGTGCAGAGTCCCAAAGCCTTTTCATCCTTCCCCACTGAAACAAAACAGAACAAATGAATCAGGCCTGGTACAGTAGAAGACTTCTGAACTTCTGAGTTATTTTTGTATTTTCATGACAAACACCATGAGGCAACTTATAAGGCAACTTATCATAGAAAACATTTAATTGGGGGCTCACAATTCTAGAGTCCACAAGCATCGAGGTTATCAAGGCAGCAGGCAAGCTGGCATGGGGCATTTGCTGACAATTTACATCTGATAAGCATGAGGCAAAGAGAAAAGGGTTTAAGGGGTGGGAAAAGAGAGAGAGAGGGTGAGAGAGAGAGTGCTTACTGGTGATTATGTGGGCTTTTAAAAATCTTAAAGCCCACTCCTTGTGATACACTACCTCCAACAAAGCCATACCTCCTAATTCTTCCCAAACAATTCTATCCAACGATGGCAAGTTTTCCAGTACACAGGCTTATGAGTGGTGTATTATCATTCAAATCACCATAAATATCCACTTAGTTGAGCGAAAACTAAATCTATAGAAATAAACTCACCCATTACTTATTTTAGTAGATTTTGTTTCATAGAACAATTTTACACTCAAATTAAAATTGAGACACATGTAGATTTTCTTTCTGTCCTTGTCCCTATGGGAGCACAGCTTCTCCTACTCCCAACATTCCCCACTAGATTGGTATGTTTGTTTTTTACATTTACTTTTCATGATGATCCAACACCTGTAGTTTAGCTTTGGTTCACTTTTGGCATGAAAAGTCACGTGAATTTAGACGAAAATACAATGGCATGGACCCACTTTTGGACTATTGGAGTTTCCTTGTTCTAAAACTCGTCCCCCTCTTTCCCTCATTCTTGTTCATGGGGACCACTATTCTTTTTGGTTGCTTTGTTGTCTCCATAGTTGATCCTTACAGAAATATTGGTTTTTTTTGTTTTGTTTTTTTGTTTTTTGTTTTTTTGAGACAGGGTTTCTCTGTGTAGCTTTGTGCCTTTCCTGGCACTCACTCTAGCCCAGGCTGGCCTCAAACTCACAGAGATCAGCCTGCCTCTGCCTCCCGAGTGCTGGGATTAAAGGCATGCACCACCATCACCCAGCTAGAAATATTGTTAATATAAGAATATCAGAACTGTGTATGATCAATTTAGAGTCTTATATGTTTAAGTCTATCTCATTGCTACAGTTTCCCAGGCCTCAAGAAGATTATTTCTTTTTAACTTTTTTATTTGTCTGTGCATACACACACATTTATAAGTATGTATGATGTGATTGGCTATATGTGGAGGTAAGAGTAAATTCTCTCCTTCTGTCTTGACATGTGCTGGAGGTTACATCTCAGATTGTCAGGCAGAGTAGCAAGTTCCTTTCTACCCACTGAAGCATCTTGTTGGTGGAAAGCCTGAATTGTTGATGCTGTTTGTTAAAGGAAAATTTCTGAATTTAGAATGAAAATATGCTCACTAGCTACTCTCATGAAATGATTTTCCAGTCATTCAAATATAAAAGGAAAGTATGCATGTGGAGCTTGTATCATACAAAAATCAATCTGACATCCTTTCAATATATCACACATCCTTTCAAACTTGCTGGATGATTTATTTTATTTTTTTTCTTTTTGTTTGTTTGTTTGTTTGTTTTGAGACAGGGTTTCTCGGTGTAGTTTTGGTGCATGTCCTGGATCTAGCTCTGTAGGCTGGCCTCCATCTCACAGAGATCCTCCTGGCCCTGACTCCCGAGTGCTGGAATTAAAGGCGCCTGGCAGGATTTATCTAACAAACACATATTATGAGATCCATACCCTTTAGATGTTTCTCCTTTCTCTTCAGTTGCAATATTATATTGGGTCAGTGAACACCATTGCAATACATAACAAGCATTAGCCTGAGGAAAACACTCCATCTCTGGGTCTCACACCTCTGTCTTGTCAGCACGGTGTTCCAACAGCAAGCAAACCTGCTCTGTCCACAAGCTCGCTGGGGGAGTCTGTTTCTGATATAGTTCTAGGTATGTTCTTGGGCAGCTCTTTGACATTGATGTGCGCATTATGTACCTGACCTTCTGATGCCATTCTCATTCCACCGGTGGAGGACTGGCTACTGTGGAAGCTGATACCCGAATTCATCCTTGGAAGAACAATTTTTCCAAGTCTTCTATTGCAAGTTCTTAAATGACTCTTTGATTATAACTTATTCATAACAGTTGCTTCTTTTCCAGCTGCTAATTTCTGATCCCCTTAGATCTGCTTTAGTCAGTTTAATAGTTAAGCACTTCTAACGCCTTTAATCCCAGCACTCGGGAGGCAGAGCCAGGCGGATCTCTGTGAGTTCGAGGCCAGCCTGGGCTACCAAGTGAGTTCCAGGAAAGGCGCAAAGCTACACAGAGAAACCCTGTCTCGAAAAAACAGAAAACAAAAAGCAAAACAAAACAAAACAAAAGAACAAACAATTAAACACTTTTTCTTTTCTTTCTTTCTTTCTTTGTTTCTTTCTTTTTTTTTAAAGATTTATTTATTTATTATACATACAGTGTTCTGTCTGCATGTGTCCTTGCAGGCTAAAAGAGGGCACCAGATCTCATTACAGGTTTTATGAGCCACCAGGTGGTTGCTGGGAATTGAACTCAGGACTTCTGGAAGAACAGTCAATGCTCTTAACCATTAAACCATCTACTCCAGCCCGGTGGTTTTTTTGTTTGTTGTTGTTTTTTGTTTTTTGTTTTTTGTTTTTGTTTTTGAGCTGAGGATCGAACCCAGGGGCCTTGCGCTTGCTAGGCAATTGCTCTACCACTGAGCTAAATCCCCAACCCCTGCACTTTTTCAAAAGCACCTATTCTGAAACACTGGGTAGTTCTTTGTATTTACCTTGGGAAATTGTCAGCCTGGGATTGCTCCTTTGCTTCCAGTACCAAGTGTTAGGATCCTGCTCTTAGTCTTCTTAGTCTTCCGGGTCTAACGTCTCACATCATGTGGGGGTGGGGGTGGGGGTGGGGTGAGGGCGACATACCCACCATGGCCATACAATCTCCACCTTAAACAGTCTGACGCAGACCTCCACCCTCTCTTTTCTGTTTCCTCTCTGCTGTCTGCTCTGCCCTGCTTGCCTCCCTCTGCTAGACCTGGCTTCTCCCTCCAATCCCCTCTTCTTATAAAGCCACTCTAACTCTGGTAGCCATGACCTGTGACTCTTCCGACGACCAACCAGCGCCGTTCATCCTTTCACCAAGAATAACATATTCACTTACTTTTCACCAAATGAGACAATTATGTCATTGGGAAATTATAATTATCCTTATTCTATATTAAATAAACTATAAGTTCACCAATAATCCTAACAAGTAGGTACTAATAACTCTTTATGGTATCTCAGATATACCATTAGGTGACAGACCAATGATGTTATTACATATAAATAAATGCATATGCTTATATGTATGAAATTATTGCAATCTATTAGTTTTTCATTGAAATAATACACTTTTTAAAGTTTTTTTTTCCTATGAGAAGATCCTATTCTGAAATAACTCTAAATTATATAGTGGTTATATTATCAAAAATTGTACTAAATTATCAACAATTTCTAGTGGTGCAAATAAGATCACTATGGGTGGGTTTAGGACAAACCTAACAATATCTGATAACAAGAAGTAGATCTATAATTCACAGTACTTTTCTAGTTAATTATAATTGTATCATGTATTGTAACGTCTGGACCACAATGGACAATATAAACAGTAAAGGATATGTATGAGAGAATACACTTAAAAATCTGAAGTCTCCTTAGTGAGAGGTATAATTAGGGTTGCGATTAGGATGTGCCTAAATATGGAGCCCCAACACTTTCTTAACAGAAGGAAGAAGATTTTGAAAAGAGATGAATGGAAGAGACACCTTGGAGACACAAAGCACAGTGTGATGATAAAAACAGCTTCTTATCATCAGATCTGAGTCGTTCTGATGTCTTTTTGTATATGATTTGGGTAACTGAAACTGTAATGTTACTGTGTTATAATTGAAACATACCTAGTACACACTCCTCCTTTGGTATTAATATCTTCACGAATTTCTCCCCATACTCACACTTCAGAATCCAAAATCAATGTGTATTCTTTTTTTTTTTTCAGACCTGTGGACTGAACCCAAGGTCTTGCATTTGCTAGGCAAGTGCTCTACCACTGAGCTAAATCCCCAACCCTGATCATTCTTCTTAAAGGCTGGAAGTCCACATCAAGTCCTTAAATCAGTACTGCTATTTTGGCTAGAACACCCTAGCCATCCCAATGGGACAATGACAAGTCCGGCAAAAATCTCTATAGACCAGGAAGACAGAATGCTAAGGAAGTGAGAAAGGAAAGAAGCGGGGAGGGGAGATGTTGATTCATGTTTAAGAGGAAAGAGAAAGAGAATTGGTCCCAGAAATGGTTACGAAAAGGTTTACAACAGAAACGAATGATGACTTAGCACAGCTAGAGGCAGGAAAGAGTGCTATAGGCTGTGGGGATGCGGTGCTGGAACTAGAGAACTCTGCAATTAACAGAAAGGCAAAGGAAAGCAGAAAAACAGACATGATGATTGTCAGAAGTCAGTGATCGAGGGATAGCAGATCTTGAGGTCCCTTTGCAGCCACATACACATACTGCTTCCCACACAGCAGGAACTGCAAGGTGGAGATCGAAGAACTAGGGGTGGATGACACAGGACACTAAAAGACCAGGTGTCGCTGGCTGGCCTTGGACTGTTGCTGCCTGGTGATTTTAAGCAGTGACTCTTGATGAGGCAACCAAGCTGTTTGAATGAACTTCATATTAATAAGGATCAGGAGGTTTGGGATGTGAGTAGAAGAGAGTTCAAATGAAGGTCTGCAATCGGGGCTCTTCAAAGAAGGTGGGCCTGAAAAGAGGCACCAGGAAAATCCTTTCACATAGCACACAAGATGTAGGGGTGTAGCATGTGGAGTGTGAGCTCATATGTGAGCATCACATTCCTTGTAGCTGAGGACCTTCCTGTATGCATTTTAAACACAGCAATTAGCTCATATGTCCTAAAATATAAACTCTGACTATTTGAAAATAAAACAATATTCTAGGAATCTTACAGTCTAAAAAAATAAACATATAATAATACAGATATTTTCATATTCAACAGTAATGGAAATGCATAAAATATGGAACATAAGCAAAGCAATGATTAGTAGGACCAAAATAGCTTTTAATATTTCTGTTTCAAAACAGCTTTTAATATTTCTGTTTTGAGAAGGAAATCTGAAAATTGCTGAATATTCAAGAAATTAAGTAAAAAGAACATAACAAAATATTATATGTGATATCAAAATGTATTGTTGTGCTCCATGGAGATTATCAAACATTTTTCAGTGTGTGTTAGTACAGACAGTACAGTGGGAATAAGATTCAGACCCTTTGCAAGGAAAGTATATACAAGTTATTGTTCACTAGCTATGTGATTAGCCAAAGGATTTTTGTAGATTTGTTGAGTCATATGGCTGTGTTTGGGCATTTTCTGTCTTACTGGCCTTTTGATTGTGTACTGTGGGACCTGATTTAGCATGTTAGGGGATTTTTGTTGTGTGTGTGTGTTCCTTGAGTTTCTTATTTTATTTTTTTAATTCTTATTTGTTTGTTTTCCTATTTGTTTTCTAATGAGAGAAAGAGAGAGAGACAAAGGTCAGGGGTTCTTTTGTCTTTGATTCTGTGGCCACTGGCAGGCTTGGTTGTCCATGTTATGGGGGGTGGGGATGTCACCATATCCATCACATACAGGCAGCATTAACTGGTATATGACATGAAGTTGTTGGAGGGGGGACTGATAGGTATAGGGTATTATCATAATGCATTTTGTGTGTGTGTGTGTGTGTGTGTGTGTGTGTGTGTGTGTGTGTGTGTGTGTGTAATATATATAATTTTCAAAATAAATTTAAAAAGAGAAAATATGTTTAAGTTGTAATTTAACAATTATTTAAAAATGAGTGGCACAAAAATCTGCTTTTCTTCAGTATAAAAATAAAAATGAGCTAGGCAGTGGTGGTGCACACCTTTCATCCCAGCACTTGGGAGGTAGAGCCAGGCTCTAAATGAGTAGTATCTATTATGATAAAGAAAACAAAATGTTGATCACAGGTAGATGCACACATCATGTGTAAATGGACATTACCTCCACATGTTCTGAGTATGCAGTGCATTTCTGATAGAATTATCAATAATGCTTTCCATAGAAGTTGAGCAAATTATTTCATGAAAAAGAAAGCTAAAATAGGACCTTGAACTGTGTAGTAGATATTGAATAAACTGTGAATGAGGAATGATATATTGACAAAAAAAGTCATTCCACAAATACTCATTGAATATATATTTTATACCAAGTAGCAATGTGTCAAGTACTTAAATAAACCAAGAAACAAAGTTAATGATTCCTGTGTTGGAGAAACTGCATTCCATCTGAGAAAATTATAAGCTAATAATTAAGGTACTCTGTGTTTTCAGAATTATAAATTTGACTAAGCAACTT
Organism: Onychomys torridus; assembly: GCF_903995425.1. Classification (NCBI taxonomy): domain Eukaryota; kingdom Metazoa; phylum Chordata; class Mammalia; order Rodentia; family Cricetidae; genus Onychomys; species Onychomys torridus. The sequence goes on from NC_050456.1 coordinate 12,153,639, forward strand.
GAAAATTTAGAGACAAAATAATATATGTGTGAAAAAATAGCTAAGTGCTAGGGGAACAATGTCATTTGGTAATTAGATATTTAATGAATAATCTTATGACAGTTATTTGCTCAAAAAAAAAAAAAACAAAATCAGAACCATATTCACATTATAAATAAATACTTGATGAATTAAACTTTTAAGTGTGAAATTCACATTTTTATATTTCACAAAAATGATCCATTATAGAATTTGTATACATTGGATTAGATTTATTAACTAACACAAGTGTTTATAAACCAAAGAAGGGAAATACTGATCCATTCATTACACAAAACAAAACAAAAACTAAATTGCTCACATTACCAAGATATACACAGAATAAACAAGATAAAAATGTTATCTATTGACTCTGAGCAGATATTGCATAACAAACACACAGTAGTTGTCTCAAATATATAAAGAGCATCCAAACGCAATAAGAAAGAATGGAGCATTCCAGTAGAAAAAAGACAGATGATATTAACAACATTTCACAGACACGAGCATCCAAATGTCTAATAAACAATTGAACAGATGTTCCATTTAATAGCAACCCATAAAATGCAAATTAAAACAATAAGGCATTAGTTTATACCCATCAAATTGACAAAAAATTTAAAAAGCTGACTGTAACAAATGTCACTGAGAGTGCCTGGCAGAAAGAGTCCTTATCAGAAGCTGGCAATTTTGTGGATTCTTGCACTAATTTCATGAGCAATCTGGCAGATGGGAAAAGGGAAAAGGAAAAATTACTGTATGCTTTCACCTCAAAATATGGTTCACTGTCTTGGTTTTGTACCTTTGAGAAACTCATGTGGAAATATACAATAAGACATGAAATCAAATATTCAACTATTTTAAATTGGAGTGAATGAATGATAGATGTTAAACATTAATGTGTAGAAGAAAAAAACAAACCATATTTGTATAACAGAATACTGAACACTAGTTAGTGAATTAGTTTCATTTGAGCAACATAGATGAGCTACTAGTGAAAACGCTTAACTAGTGCAGAAAAATGTCATGCATAACATGTTGGAATCGTTAAAAATTTGAACATGAAAATTGTATGTACTTTATGAATGCATATATTCACTTTAACAATACAGATACATAAACATAGCCAACAACATATTATTTCTTTTTTTTCTTTTCTTTTTTTTTTTTTTTTGGTTTTTTGAGACAGGGTTTCTCTGTGTAGCTTTGCGCCTTTCCTGGATCTCGCTCTGTAGACCAGGCTGGCAAAGATCTGCCTGGCTCTGCCTCCCAAGTGCTGGGATTAAAGGAGTGCACCACCATCATCCGGGAACATATTATTTCTATTTATGCACATGGCAAAGAATAGAGCTGACAGAAGCCACCTAATGTATATATCCTGTATGTGGTCATTTTATAGATTTTTTTAAAACAATAATAAAAAAGAAAAATTAAAATTTGGTAAATGTAGCTCTATATACAAATACTTATCATTATTATTTGTTCCTGGGAATACATTGAAATCTTGATGATTATATTCCTATAGAATACAATGGAAAGAGCCTCGAGAGGGCTGTATTGGATTTTCATTCTTTGTTTTTGTTTTTATGGTAGGTTTTGGAGACAGAGCTTCTCCTTATAACAGCCTTGGCTGTCCTGAAACTCACTCTATAGATGAAACTGGCCTCGAACTCACAGAGATTCACCTGCATCTGCCCCTTGAGTGGTGGGAATAAAGGATTTTCATTCTCAAGAGACTCTAGGTAAGATTTAGAGACTGGGCCAATGACCCTCAACCAAGTATAATTTAAGTAGACACAAAAATAGAAAACCCTTCAGTATTTCCTTGAATCCTGCCACTGTCAAATATACATGTTTAATACATACATGGGTTGAATGTTTGCCTGTGATTCTGGTCGAAAGCTTCAGTTCAAAGAGCAATTACAACTGTATTTACTAATGTTAGAAAAGGTCAAAGAAAAGCAGATGGTTATGAAAAGCTGATCATGTAGATCTCTATCTAGCTAAGCCAGAATCTTCTTTTCCTTGTTAAATACTGACAACAACAAGAACAGGCATACATTCTGGGTTCCAGGATGAAAAGGAGTGGACAAAAATCTCTGATGTTAAATGTTTTTCTGTTTTGAGGCTCTGCAATGTCAGCCCACTGTATTTAGATAATTATGAAAGAGAAAAATAAGTGAGAAAACAGAAGCAGGTGATAGATGGGGAAATATACAGGTTTCTGTTTTTATCCAGAGAATCAAAATAGTCAGACTTAGACTATCCCATTGATTTTGTGTATCTAGCCCCTCTCAAAGCCCTGTGAATCACTTTGTCATTCTAGATTTCAACACCTTCCATTGTGACATCAGGTCATTTAATTAATGTTAACTCCCTTACTTTTAAGGTGAATTTATTTCAAATTTCAGGGGAGGAATGAAATACTTTCAGTTCTAAATGTCATCCCACGATGGTAAGTCCCTGAGATTGGCATTTTCTTAGTACAAAGACACTACACTGTCTTTGACATTGGCCAGGATGTAAGCATCCCACAGGCCCTGACAAATTTACTAATCATCCAAATAAGATAAAATTCCCATGGTCACTACTGTTTCCTAGCATTGGCAGGGAGCCAGAAACAGGTGAGCATTTCTGCTCATACTTGTGCACCGTGTGAATAAGACTTGGGTGTTAAATTAGAACATACTCTTTGTCATTGGTGTCACCTAAGACATTTCCATTAAATTGATGGTCTTGTATCAATTGTTGGAATGGTATGCTGCTAATGTCCAGCTTCAGTGGAGTTCAGGTCCCAAAGAAGGGATGTGGAGTTGGTGGGGGGGGCATGACACAAGTGTGCATCTGAGGGTTCAGTAGCGCTCTCTCTTTCCAAGTCAGAGAGACTCTATTTATATAACATAAATCATTTGGCAAGCATCAGAGCCTCACATCTCTTTTTTACTTCTCCAGTAAATGTCTACGGTGAAAAAGCAAAGTACAAAACAGACAGTCTTATCTGAAACAACATCTTTGGACAGTATCTATCAAATCAAGAAGTAACAAATTTCTCAGGGTCTGCAAAGCATAGGGCATTCTAGACTGGCTGTTCATGCAGTTACAGTCTGTTAAACAGTATGGAATTATTTTTACCTTAACTGAGTTAATTGTAGAATCATTTGATATTTTCTAAAATGAAAGCTTTATAAAAATATCTCATAATAAGCATTTAACTGGATGATTATAGCTTTTTTCTGTTTCTCAGTTTTATAGTAGGGGCCTGTTCTTTTCATACACTCCAAGAAATGATGATTCTGTTATCTTACTCTTTTTCCATTAACCCTCACTATTCTTATAACCTGCTATATAGGCTCCAATATAGGTATCCAGACCTGAGCAAGAAATTTCTCAGAATCTACCCTATTGGTACCACTATCCTTAGGGAAAAGGATAACCTTCCTTCTGTAACTCTTCTTTCAGTACATGACCTCTATCTTTAAATTTTTCTCTGGGAACATGAATATATTTCCCCAGGGGTACATAAGCAGAAAACTCCCCATTTTGCAAACAACTGCTCTTCAAAGTGAAAGCAGAAGGAAGCCAGCACTCCAGAGACTGGATGTCTTGGTAACACTCCAGAGACTGGATGTCTTTGTAAAGTTTTGTTGGAACTTCATCAAGCAGCATCAGCCACCTCAGGACTCAAGCCATCCTTTGTACCATGGCCTGCTTGGTGATGCACATAAGAGAGTATGCATGGTCCACCCTTCCCCAACACTGCTTCTACTGATGATACTGCCTTGCTCTGAGTCCTGAAACTTAAAGTAGGCATTCTGAAATAAGCTAACTCATTTTCTAATATATTGAATTAAATTTTACATCTTGAATCATTTAATAATAAAGCAATATTTTTTATCTGACAATTCTGTTGCCAGAAATCGAAAGTAAGCCAGGACAGTTCACAGCCTGAGGAGAACTTTATCCCATGGGTGCTTTTTACATCTAGACCACCTGAGTAGTCTGTCAACTTGTCATATAAATGTGCAGGGATGCCCTCAAGTACAGTTAGCGCCTTTGCTACTGAATATGAGCACTGTTCCGCACTAAGCTGTACAATAATGATTTCAATGGAAGAACAACAGTTTGGTAAATGAAATAGTACTCATGGTGCCCAAATATACAGTTAACAGTTCACTGAGCACTTAGTGCAAAACACATCTATTAAATATCTTCATATGTAGTAGGTAGTCATTCTAGCCTTGGCCTGGAAGTTCCAACCCCCATTGAGGCTTCAGTAATGGTCACACCTACAAGGTGGGGCTGAGAGAGGATGCTGAAGACCCAGGATCCAAAGGAGAGGGATCTGTAATTGCAGAGCTTCTCTCCAGGTGCCACCAAGGCCCTGCAGTCCCACAACCCACATATAAAATAATCACTCAGACACTTACATTACTTATAAACTGTATGCCTGGACCCTGGATGCTGGAGGTAGACTGAACAGACAAGATATTTCCTTTATTGAAAATAAATTCAACTTCATCAGCAAGTGGGGAAAGATGCAATTACAAACACGGGATGCAGGCACTGGTATGCAATCACAAACAGCTACTGCTCAGTAAGTGCACTTGGGTTTGCATTCTGAGTATTGAACATGTGTTGGCCCTGCTATCTTTACGATATATGAAGTATCAGGTTATTTGACCAAAGTCACTATGATGGCCATTGATTACGCAACAGGAATTTGGACATTTGGGGTTGAAAAGCAGCATTTCTAGCATCATTTCCAAATGAAAAAGTATTTTTCTTTCTTATAAAAAATGTTAACCATGCAAGATAAAACAACAAACTACATAACCCAGGTAAGACACCACCCACTGCCCACAAACACTCCTTAATGAAGGCCCAACAACCCTAGACTGCATCCCCTCACCTGGACTCTATATTCCAGCCCAATTCTGTAGAAGATTTCTGCTTTACCAGAAGCCAGCCTAGGTTTGGTGCCCAAGGTAAAACTGGCTTATCAAGCCCTAAATTCTCCACATACCAGCCTGCAACTTCAGCAGAAAATTTCTGCTTTACTTGAGATCACACCATACCAGGAACCAGAGAACAAGCAGGTACCCAGAATCCCAGGGGCCACACAGATACTTGGAACCACAGAGGAAACATTGGCATACAAAACCCCAGAGGTCATGCAGGCTGCAAAAAGCTCAGTAGAGACACCCTAATGGACCCAAAGACTTGCTAGCAGAAGAATCCCTGGCCATTTAGGCCAGAAGACCAGAGAGAAACCAGAAAGCAAAAATAAAACATACATCCAACAAAGACATAGTCAGGAATCAACACCTAGACCTGTAATCATCCCAAACCTAGATGCCTAAATGCCAGTGAAAGAACACAATCAACAAAGGAAAGGGCATCAAGGCACTTCTAGAGCCCAGCTATCCTACAAGAGCAAGACATGAACATTCTAACAAACCTGAAGCACAAGAAAACAACTTTAAAATCAACATTATGAAGATGATAGAGATCCTTACAGAGGAAATGAAAGAAAAATACTTAAAGAAATTCAGTAAAAGGCAAACAAAAAAATTGAAGGAAATCAATAAATCCCTTAAAGGATGCCAAGCAAGTGAAGAGAAAATAAACAATCAAGAAGGAAAATGTTTAACACCTAAAAAATGGAAGTAGAGGCGATAAAGAAAACACAAACAGAGGGAATTCTGAAAATGGAAATTCTGAGTAAGTGAGCAAGAACTACAAATACCAGCATCACCAACAGAATAAAAGGATGGGAGAGAGAATCTTAGGCACAGAATATATAATAGAAGAAGTAAATTAATTGGTAAAGGAAAATGTTAAATCTAAAAAATTCCTAACAATAACAAATCTAGGAAATCAGGGACACTATGAAAAGATCAAAACTAAGAAAAATAGAAATAGAAGGAGTATAATTCTAGCTAAAAATGTCAGAAAATGTATTCAACAAAATCATAGAAGAAAAATTTCCTAACCTAGGGAAGGACATGCCTTGCAGAACACTAAATAGATTGGACCAGAATAAAAGTCCCTGAGCCAAATAATAAATTGCTGGTAGCTGTGTGTCAGAGCAGCAGCAGGTGGCAATTGAAGTTCAAGGTGTCAGTCCACTAGGAGGAAACTCCCTGACAGATGAATCTCAGTTAGGCAAAGTTTGAGACCACAGACCATGGCATGTCTTTTGTTTCTGCTGTGCCTTTACATGTTTACTGCTGCTATGTTTCTCTGGTATCTGGCATGGTGTGAATGGGTATGGGGAGATCCCCACTACCTGTAATGTAGTGTGCTTATCTCATGGAAATATAATGTTCTCCTGGGCATATTTACTTGTGAATTATAATGAAGATGATTTCTCCTTAAGCTGTATTGTCTAATTGCTAATAATAATAATAGCATATACAGAGTTTTGATGAATAAAAATAAATACAAGGAAGTGTTACACAGCTAGAACACATGAGTTTCTTTTGAGGAGTCATATAGACTGTGGCTTAGGTTAATGATTCAGAGAAACAATCGAGTTCCACTTAGTCCAGTTAGCTCAAATTCGTTTAACCTTAATATTGGGAGATGTGTTCACAGATCTCAGAGTGTAGCACAGATTTAAAAAAGCTTTGCAAATAACTTAAAGTTAGTCTAAGATTTTTTTTTTTTTTTTTTTTTTTTTTTGTAAAATAGCTTTGAGATAAAAATCCAAGAAGATAATCTAAAGTTTTAGAAAGGCACATAGTTGAATGCAGAACTCTTTAAGTTAAGAAAGCAAGAACAAAGCATCTCAATTATTACTAGCTGATGCACTTTTCTTGTTAGGATCGGTTGATGATCAAAGGAAATGACTAATTCCTTGTGCTCATTTTTGCTCTCAATATCCTGATTAAAAAATGAGAGGGTATATACCATAAAGATTTAAAGTAAAGCTGATTGATTCTTTTTTATATATAAAAGTTTAGGTTTGTGATTCCTTTAAGATTCCTTATAAGATTACCTTTCAAGATAAATAACAAAAGAATGGGCCCTTTCTTTGTAACTGTAAACTAAGGCTGACAGTTAAAAACCTGAGTGAGAAAATGTCTTTCTTGCCTCTATGGTTAATCTATAAAAAGTTGTTTGGGTATGAATATATGTGGGTTCTTGGGATAAATTGTTTGTCACCTGTAATACATAAGATGTTTAATTATGTAAGGGTGATAAAAACATGTTTTTTACCTGTATTCATTATAATCATTCACTTAAAAAATGAAACAGGCCAGCCTGGGCTACCAAGTGAGTTCCAGGAAAAAAGGTGCAAAGCTACACAGAGAAATCCTGTCTCAAAAAAACTTTGAAAAACCAAAAAAAAAAAAAAAAAAGAAAGAAAGAAAAAGAAAAAAAAAGGAACACGACCATATTGTGAAACCTGTGTTTCGTGAAAGATTTTGTTTTGGTATGTAAGTTGTAGAATAAAAGATAAGAATTGAAGAATATAGAAGGAAATCATCAAGAGATGGAATGGATTACAATGCACATGTGTAAAAATGTACATAGGCTTACAAGAAAGGAATATATGCAGTTATATAAAGAAATAGATAGTTTTAAAAAATAAAGTCTTTAAAGAGAAAATAAAAGTAATATAAAAAATAAGCCATGTAAAGATGGATATCACACAGAGAATCTGGATTATATTGTCTTTGGGATTTTTAACTGCAGAAAGACATTTGATTGTAAACACTGCTCAATGAAACCAATATGTATATTTTGAAGGTGTCTTGATTCCAAAATTTGGATCTAAGGATATGTTGCTTTGGAAAGGAGGCTCTGTTTTTGTTTCCACAGAAAGCAAGAGGCTATGGATTTGTTCCAGATTAAGATATACCAGGTTTGGCCAGCCAAGACGCCCTGAAAGGTCTCCAATGACACCATGCCCCAGATAATCTAACATCTAGCACAGTTTCAAGGTCACTAGCTCAGACAATGCAGTCTCATGGACTACCACATAAGCCTAAAATTTTCTTTATGTCACCATAAGAATTCAGCGCCCTCATCCAACAGGAAGTAGTATGAGAATCTACACCCACATTTCCAAATATACCAAGCTGGCTTTGGAGATGGAATTGGCTAACTCCTTCTTTAAACCAAAGCATATTGCTAAAAAAGGAAGAAAAGAAAAAAAGTTGAAAGATTATTTTTCTGTTCCATATCAGAAGAGCCCTCTGGTGTGGGACAGAGTAAAACCAATACTTTTATTTAAAGCAGGTTAATTATAAATGCAATTACTTCCTAAAGAAGAAAGGGGGTAGTTTAGATATGATAGGATAAAAGGGTAGATTGTTAAACCTACTTTTAAAAAGCAATGATTTGTTTGAAATGTTTTACATTGCTATGGATTTTAGTTTATTAATACAAGTTTAAACTTAATTTATTAAGTTTTACTATTTATATATATTTCTATTCTCATTTGAGGTATTATGTTTGTTTATGTAACTAGTTTAGATTGTAATGGATAATTGAAAACTAAAGATTAATAATTAGTCTTCTATGATAGTCAAACTTATACTCATGTTAAGTTTTCTAGGTATACATAGATATAATTCAGTTAAGCAGATACTCTTCAAACACTTCAAAGACCTGCAGAATACAGAACATGGTATTTAAAATGTTTTTAAAAATTTAGACTTTCTGGACAGTAAGACATGTCTATTCCTGGCAGCACCGATTTACTTTGGAGAGGAGGACAGGCATTGAACACACTTTATATGGAGTTTATCTTTTTCTTGGCAAAAATAATCATTTGGGCAAGAAACTATTCTTGCTTGGACTGCTTGATCAACTGGACATGCAAGACTCATGGGAAAGTGACCATTGAATTTTGCTTGGCAAAATGGACCTTCAGATTCCTGCTTCATAGAGGAGACTGCCAGACATTCTACAGAACACAGAAAAGTAACTGAGAGATTCTAGGCCTGTGGGCTGAAAATAGATGCCTGAACTTTACAAAGGAACTTTGAATGACTGTCCAGGCTGCCAGCTGTCTCTGTCTACTCTCACAAGACTCACAAAAGTTGCTTGTACCCCTGCCCCATTTCTCAGGTAATATTATATCCTTCTAAGGTCTTTGATGTAGTTGAAAACTAGATAGTTATAATTTTCCTCAGTTATCATAAAAGGTAAGTTAGATATGAAACCTGAGACTCACAAATATAGGATAGATTGGATATCTTCTTTAATTTTGCCAAATATAAATAGACTAGATATTATAAATAGACTAGATATTATAACTGTATAATTTTTGCTTGATAATTGTTCTATTATATAATTTTATTATGTTAAAATTAAAACCTTCCTTTATGAAAAAAAGAAAAGGGGAAGTGCTGTGGATGATTGTTTAATAAATAAAGTGCTGATTGGCCAGTAGCCAGGCAGGAATTATAGGTGGGAGAAGGAGAGAGGAAAATTCTGGGAAGTGGAAGGGTGAGGCAGGAAGATGCTGCCAGCTGTCGCCATGACAAGCAACATGCAAGATAACCACATGGTAAGGTATAGATTTATAGAAATTGGGTTAATTTAAGATATGAGAACTAGATAGCAAGAAGCCTGAGGCAGATGGCCATACAGTTTATAAGTAATATAAGCTTCTGAGTGATTATTTTATGAGTGGACTGCAGGACTGTGGGAGCTTGGTGGGACCCGGAGAGAAACTTTCAAGCTACAAAGAGAATGTGTGAGTGTCTATTCCCTAAACCCCTCAGATAGAAAAGTCTTAGTGTATGCCAATACCGTGAGCTGTCTGGAAGCTGGTCCTGCAAGTAGCAATAATAATCAAAATACTAAATACACAGAACAAAAAAAGAATATTAAAAACAGCAAAAGAAAAAGGCCTACTGTCTTAATTAGGGTTTTTATTGCTGTGAAGAGACATCATGACCAAAACAACTCTTATAAAGAAAACATTTAATTGGGGTGGCTTGCTAATATTTTCAGAGATTCTATTCATTATCATCATGGTGGGGAGCATAGCAGTATTCAGGCAGATGTGGTACTGGAGTAGGTGAGAATCTTAATTCTTGCAGGCAACAGGAAGTAAATTGAGACTAGGTGCATCCTTAGCATAAGAAACCTCAAAGCCCACCCCCACAATGACACACTTTCTCCAACAAGGCCACACCCACTCCAACAATGCTACACCTTGTAGATGTAACTGGCTTGTTAAATAAGAAACACAGAACCAATTGCAGAGTTAAAAACCACGAGGTCAGAGCAAGAGCAAAAAACCTTACCCTTCACTGCTTCTGCTGTTCTTCCTCTCTGCAAGAGACCTACTTCTGTGCGTCCTATCATTTTTATAGACTTTCTGTTCTGTTTTCTCATTGGTCGTAAACCCAGCCACATGATCTCGTCACTGCCTGTCTGTACAGACCTCCAAGTCTTCTATGGTTGGTATTGAGATTAAAGGTGTGTGTCTGCCATGCTGGCTGTGTCCTTGAACACACAGAGATCTACCTAGCTCTGCCTCCCAAGTGCTGGGATTAAAGGTGTGCCCCACTACTGCTCGGCTTCTGCTCTGGCTTGCTCTGACCTCAAGGCAACTTTATTGACATACAAATAAAATCACATTTCAATACAAATAAGATGTCACTATATTTCCCCTTTTTTATTTTAATAAAAAGAAAAAGAGGAAAAAGTTATAACTAATATAAGAAAAACTATATACAAAAGTACAATAACTATACCATATATACAAACAATAAATACCTAAACAATGTATAGTCCATTTGCATTTGACAAATTCAGAGAAAATAATTCCATTATCTATCCTAGTTTGGTAAGTCCAAAATGTACCTGATTCCTTTCTATCCTAACTTATGTTGCTAACGGAACTGTCTTATAACATCTTTCAAATTTATACACTTACAGCTCTTAGTGAGTTTTTCTGAAATCCTTAACCAAGATAATTATAACTATAACTAGCTGATTTTAACTCCCTCAGAGACTCAGGAAGGAAATAATAGTACCTAATAAAAAAATAAAAACAGGAAGTACATGAAAGCAGCTTCCAAAAAAAAAATGTGAGTTGACAGAAACAGCCAGCTGCCTGGACAGTCACCTGAGGTTTCTCCACAGTGTTGGGGCATCATCTTCGGTCTATAGGCTTATGTGTACTCTTTTGTGAACTAGGATGTATACAAGGTCAACAGTTTGACCTCACATTTGGTGAGAGCAGTCCATGTACCAGAAACACCTGAATTCCATTAGTGTCATATCATGACTCAGGATTTTAAATTCTGGAAATTATCAATGTTTCTTCAATTCAGCTGTCCATTTTTCTTAGCTGTGTATATGTGGCTTCATCTCGGCATCCCGTTCTTCTCCACATCCCTCTATTAAATGCCAGTCTACTATTGAGAGGGGTGAGCTTAGTTATTCTTCAAGAATAACTGTTTCATCTGCTCTTCCATTGCACATCAGAAGCCATCGGCCCACTCCCTGTTCAGCTGCCTTCAAAGAAAAGGGCACAGTACCTTTTACAGATTGCAAAGGTCATTCACTTCAGGGATGGTGCCATATTGTCCTGGTTTCAGAAGATGCCTTTTGTTAAAGCCACAACCATGCTTGTTTTGGCAAGAATTGGTAGTCCTTGGTTTCATGTCCGGTCTGTCCTGTTTGTCAGCTGTTGATTAGAGGATACTTTGTTGTCCAGTGTCTAACTTTTGCCACAATGAAAGTTAACTCCATATGCAGTTTCTTCAATGCCCATATTTTCTCTGAAGTAGATTGGTACTGCCAGGAGCCGACATGTCTCATAGTCATAGCAAAAAAGAAAAATTCCTAAGTTATTAAAACATTTTAAATGCCATGTTCTGTAGATCTCTGAAGGGTTTGAAGATGACCTGTCTATCTAAAATACATCTGTTTGAGCTTGAAAACACACCTAATATGACTACAAGTTCAATTGTAATGTTTAACCACTAATTTTCAAATAGTTGGTAATACTAACATTCAAGGATTAGCAAATTGCATTACATTGTTAAATGAATGGTATAAATACAACATCTCGAGCAAGATTAGAAATATGTATATGGCATATTCTAACAATCTCAATCTCAATAATAATAATAATTTGTATACAATATAAAACAATCTAATACAATATAAAGTATCTAAAACTAGTAATTGTCTTTTTCTTTTTTTTTTTTTAAACAAGCACCTTTTGCCTAGCCCTTTTCCTAACCCTTATCAACAACTTGTAACCAACCCTCCTAAACAATGAAAACTATCCCAGATCCAAAACCCATAAAAAGACCAAAAAACCACCCACCCCACACCACCCCTTTGGGAATGTGGGCGTCATATTCTTAAAATTCCTTCCTGCTGGCTATGGGCGAAGTTATCTTTATTCTGAAAAAAATTTTTTGGGGTTAATTGACAAATTCTAGGAAACGTAACTATATTCTTTGTTATCCATAATGCCAAAGTTCAGGGTTTATCTCAAGTCCTTATTCAAGTAGTCTTTGAAACTGGATTATCTCAGCTAGCCATCTCAGAATTGCTCTAAGCACTTTGTAGTCCAAAGCTGATCTGTAGATGATGTTTGTCAGCTTAATGATATTATTTTCCTCATGGAATTGTCCTTGTGGGGCCCCATCTTCTTCCTGGAGATTTCAGTTGATGTTAGGCATGGCTGTGATTTTCTGCAGAAAACTGAAAAGAGACTCGAACACAAAGACATGTATAGGCAGCTAATCGAAGTTTTTTCTCTAGAATTAATTAGCACTCTATATGACCATTATTATCTTAACAAAGTTTAATATATATATATATATATATATATATATATATATATATATACATACATACATACATACATACATACATACATATATATATATATCTTGTAAATTTTGATATAAAATTCATACTTTAAGAAAAGTTTAGAGAATCAGAATAGAATCAAAGAATTGAGATTAGTAATAGAATCGTCCCTTAATTAATTTGGTTTTCCTCCTGTCCCATGTCAAAAGATGGCTTTCTTCTGGCATGATACAAGGAATTTTCATTTTCCTTTTAACAACATGCTTGAGTTTAAAGGAGGAGAGAGCCATTCTCCAACTCCAAAATCAGCTTGAAGCTTTAATTGAACTGGGACTACAAGAAGACCAATAGTATTAATTTTTTAGAGAAGAGCAGAAACAAACATTTAGGAAGATTTGTGAAATTTTGTAGATGATATACCAAAAGGCCATTTTACTCTTTTTCCTGGGATAGATGATTTGTCCTTTTTCTTCAGTTGTCTCATTTGTCCAGTGTTCTTCAGAATCCTTAGCCTTCATTCTCCTAAAAGACAAAAACAAAAACCCTTCCCTAAGACTAATTTTGGGGAGGTTCCCTTTTGGCAAGTTACATCTGATTAAATGAAAAGGCATGTATTAATGGTATAAGTGAGTTTAAACTGGATGGTCATGTTGCTTGATGAACTATCACCTCCTCTAATTAAGAGGTCTCTCTTGTTCAAATCGAACCTTTATCAATTGGCCTGGAAGTTCCAACCCCCATTAAGGCTTCGGTAATGATCACACCCACAAGGCGGGGCAGAGGAGGGAGCAGAAGACCGAGGATCAAGAGGAGGTCGCTCTCTTGATTCCGGGTCGCTGGACACTGGAGGTAGACCGAGCAGAGTTCTCTAGAGAACACCGCTGGACTGCGCTATACCTTTGCCAGACCCTGCAACCTACCCCTTCATTTGTAAGTTAGCCCACAAAATAAACCTCCTTTTAACTACTTGGAGTGGCCTTAATAATTTCACCAATATCACCTCTTATTCATGCCACTCCCTATGATATAATAGAGGCCAAGAACATCCAAACTACCACATTAAGTAATACACAAAAGCAGACTTATGAGAATTACCCTCGACTTCTCAATGGAGACTCTTAAGTCAGAACTGTCTGGACAGATGTCTTGCAAAATCTAAGAGACCACAGATGCCAGCCCGGAACAATATATCAGCAAAATTTTAATCAATATAGATAAAGAAAAATGATATTTCATGACAAGGTCAAATTTAAACAATATCTATCTATAAATACAACCCTAAAGAAGGCAGTAGAAGAAAAATATTTAAACCAAATAAGTTAAAGCAAACCCATGAAAACACAGGGAATAAATAACCTCACATCAGCAGATCTCAAAGAAGGGAAATACAAAGAGAGAGAAGAGAGAGAGAGAGAGAGAGAGAGAGAGAGAGAGAGAGAGAGAGAGAGAGAGAAGAGATCACCAATACCAACAAAATAATAATAATTAACAATCATTGTTCAAAAATACCTCTCAATGGATTTACATCCTCAATAAAAGGACACAGCTAAAAGAATGGATACAAAAACATGCCCCATCCTTTTGCTATATATAAAATACACACATCAACATCAAAGGTAGAGTATGCCTCAGATTAAAGAGTTGGAAAGGGATTTCCAAGCAAATGGACCTAAGAAGCAAGTTGGTGTAGCCATTCTAATATCTAACAAAATAGACTTCCAACCAAAATTAAACAAAATAGATAAGAAGGACATTTCATACTCATCAACTGAAAAATCCATCAATAAGTAATTACAATTCTTAGCATATATGCCCCCAAAAGAAGGGCACCCACATTTGTAAAAGAAACATTACTAAATTTAAATCACACATTGAACATCATATATTAATTTGTGGGAGACTTCAGTACCCCTTTCTCACTAATGGACAGGTCATCCAGACAAAAACTAAACAGAGAAATAATGGAGCTAAAAGACCTTATGGACCAAATGGACCTAACCAATATCTATAGAACATTTCACCCAAACACAAAAGAATATACCATCTTCTCAACATCTTACGAACTTTCCCAAAATTGACTATATACTTCATAACAAAACAAATCTCAACAGGTACAAGAAAACTGAAATAACTCCCTGTTCCTTAATAGAACACCATGGATTAAAGTTGGATTTCTACAACAGAAACAATCGAAAGCCTACAAACTTTTTTTTTTTTTTTTCGAGACAGGAGTTTCTCTGTGTAATTTTGCATCTTTCCTGGATCTTGTTTTGTAGACCAGGCTGGCCTCGAACTCACAGAGATCCACCTGCCTCTGCCTCCCGAGTGCTGGGATTAAAGGTGTGCGCCACCAACTCCTGGTGAAAGCCTACAAACTTATGGAAACTGACCAATACTCAACTGAATCACCACTGGATCAAGGAAGAATTAAGAAAGAACTGAAAGACTTCCTAGAATTAAATGAAAATGAATTCTCAGCATACCCAAACTTTGATGGGACATAATGAAAGTGATGCTAAGAGGAAAGTTCATAGCATTAAGTGCCTGCATAAAGAAATTAGAGAATTTTCATACCAGTTACTTAATAGCTCACCTGGAAGCTCTAGAACAAAAAGAAGCAAATGCACCCAAGAGGAGGAGACAGCAGGAAATTACCAAACTCGAGACTGAAATCAGCAAAACAGAAACAAAGAGAACAATACAAAGAAACAATTAAAGAATTGGTTCTTTGAGAAAATCAGCAAGATAGACAAACCCTTATCTAATCTAACTAAAAGGCAGAAAGAGACTATCTAAATTTATAAAATCAGAAACAAAAAAAGGGGGATGTAACAAAATTCACAGAATCATCAGGTCATGCTTCAAAAACCTGTACTCCGCAAAACTGGAAAACCTCAAAGAAATGGACAATTTTCTCAGTTCATACCACTTGCCAAAGTTCAATCAAGATGAGATTCACAACTTAAATAGACTTATAAAGCACAAGGAAATGGAAGTAGTCATTAAAAGTCTCTGAGCTGACAAAAGCCCAGGGCCAGATGGTTTAAGCAGAAAATTTTACCAGACTTTCAGAGAAGAGCTAATATCAATACACCTCAATTATTTCACAAATTAGAAACAGAAGGAACAATGTCAATTTCATTTTAAGAGGCTAAAGTGACCTCAATACCCAAAGCACACAAAGATTAAAAAAAGAAAAAGAATTACAAACCAGTTTTCCTCATGAACATAGATAATGCAAAAATACTCAGTAAATACTCACAAAGTAATCCAAGAATGCATCAAAAAGATCATTCACCATGGTTAAGTAGGCATCATCCCAGAGAAGCAGGGATGGTTCAACATTTGAAAATCTGCCAATGAAATCTACCATATAAACAAAATGAAAGAAAAAACCCACATGATCATCTAAAGAGATGCTTAAAAAAAAAAAAAATAAATAAAAAATAAATAAAAAAAAACTTTGACCAAATCCATCATCCATTCATTACAACAGTCTTGGAGAGATCAGTGATACAAGAATATACCTAAATGCAATAAAGGCAATATATAGTAAGAAAATAGCTAACATCAAATTAAATGGAGAGGAACTCAAAGCAATTCCACTAAAATAAGGAACAATGCAAGGCTGTCTACTCTTTCCATATCTATTCAAAATAGTACTTAAAGTTGTACCTAGAGAAATAAGACAACTAAAGGAGATCAGGGGAATACAAATTGGAAAGGAAGAAATCAAAGTATAGCTATTTGCTGATCATATGATACTATATATAAGCAACCCCAAAATATCTACTAGGGAACTCAGACAGCTGATAAACAGCTTCAGCAAAGTGGCTAGATACAAAAATAACCTAAACAAATCAGTATCCCTCCTATATAACACTATAAATGGGCTGAGAAAGAAACCAGGGAAACAATACCCTTCACAATAGCCACATATAATATGAAACACCTTGACGTAACTCTAACCAAACAAGTGAACGATCTGTATGGCAAGAACTTCAAGTCTGTAAAGAAAGATATTAAAGAAGATAACAGAAGATGAAAAGATCTCCCATGCTAATGGATTGGTAGAATAAACATAGTAAAAACGGCCATCTTATCCAAAGCAATCTACAGACTCAATGCAATCCCCATCAACACCTCAACACATTTCTTTACAGAGTTTGAAAGTATACTCAACTTCATATGAAAAGACAAACATCCAAGATAGTTAGAACAACCATTTACAATAAAAGAATTTCAGGAAGTATCTCCATCCTTGAATTCAAGCTGTGAGTGAAATATAAACAATGGTTTAGAATAGTTGGGGCAGATTGTTTTAAAGGATGACTTCTCAGCCTTTGCCTCCTGAAAGTTCATAGTCCTAAAACCAAAAGCCTCCCCTTTAAGTGCCTGTTCTATTTTCTCTTTTCTGTGATTTTATGTATAATGCATGTTAATGTATATAAAAGACCCTCTATTTTAGTGTGGATTACAGAACCTAGCCCTCTATTTTAGTGTGGATTACAGAACCTAGATATTGAAAGGTTTTTTTCATGTTACACAAAAATGGTGGTATAAAAGCTAAGACAAGGTTTATAATAGGAATAGCTTCCATGTAGAGAGATTTTTAAAGTGATAGAAAAGTTTCTGAGACAAGACTAGGCTCTTTAAAGTTTCTTAGGTCACTTATAATAGCTTCATTAGTAAATCCTATAGGAAATGCGTTCTGTGCATTCAGAGAGCAGACATGCCCTCACTGGTATATGCAGAAGCAGATTTTCAAGACAAGTGTGCCAGTCTCTTCTATCCACAGAGAAATAATTCCTAATTTCTAACTATCTATCTTGTAGATAATGGTTCTCATCATATCCTGGATTTTCATTGTCTAAATCATGGCTTTATTTTTTGTTCAAAGAATTTCTTCTGGATGCAGTTCTCTTCTTTACTCAACTTTGAAAAATATCCAGGGGGCTGGGGATATTGGCCCTATGCATATATGTGTGTACTGGGTAGTAGTCAAGGGCTTTAAATTGACCATTTCTTATGAGGGTAAATTTGTTAATGTATTATATGTGATTTTATATATATTATGATTCAATAAATGATTGTCACATGTATAGTCACCATAATTGAGGATAGCAGGCATTTGGAATTTATGATTTAAACAATTCTATCTTACAATGTATCTAATGATATTATTGTGGTAAACCAAAAGATTCTATGAAGTCTACATTGCATTTTCAATTGTGCTATGTTCCGTAAAATGTTTTTTTTTCTTTAACATTACTCTACAACATATAAAGAAAGTTCATCATAAAAACTGACAGGAGGGAATGCCCAAACTGAAGACTCTGAAAAGCCATATGTAGGAGAAACAAACTTAATTATTCAGTTTAATATTTTTCAAAAAGATCTGACCCAAAGTACTTTTATCTGAAAAAGTTTAAAACTGTCTGTTTTCAATGAAAAAAAGACATAAGTTATTGTAGTATGTCTTTTTCATACATGTATATTTTTAAATTATATTTATTATTATATTTATATATTATTAGGATATAGACTACCAGCAATAGTGAGGATGGTTCCTGAACTGGTTTACCCCAGTAATCAGATCGGTGAATACCCTAACTATTATCATAGAGTATTTCTCTAGTAACTGATGGAAGCAAATGCAGAGATCCATAGTCAAACACCAGGCTGAGCTCCAGGAGTCCAGTCAAAGAGAGAGAAGAGGGATTCTATGAGCAAGAGTATCAAGATCATAATGGGGAAACCTACCAAGACAACCAAACCAAATGAGTGGGCACTCATGAACTGTAGACCAACAGCTGTGGAGTCTCCATGGGACTGGACTAGGCCCTCTGCATAATTAGGACAGTTGTGTAGCTTGATTTGCTAAGGGGCTCCCTGGAAGTAGGATCAGAATCCATCCCTGGTACATGAGATGACTTTTTGGATCCTAGAGCCTTGAGGTAGAGGGAGGGGCTTGGACCTGCCTCTACTGAATGTACCAGACTCTGATGACTTCCCGTGGAGGACTTACCTTCTTGTAGGAGGGAATGGGGGAAGCTGGAGGGGCAGAAGGAGGGAAGAGGGGGATCTGTGATTGGTATGTAAGATGAATAAAAAATTTCTTAATTAAATATATATATATATATATATATATATATATATATATGAAAATAAAATAAAGTTGTGCTTATCTTATATGTTGTCAGTAAATTTGAATCAAACAATAGGGACACGGATCTCCGTAGCTACTGAGGTTGAAATATACCTGTGAATATCTCACAAGAAATAAGTAAGTGGCATTTCTCTTTACCTGGAGTTAATTGCTGATCAGGCAAAAGTGTGAACTTCTCAAAATGCTGCTCTATGCAACATCTGTGCAATCTTTCACTTTAATTAAATCATGTCTAAAAAGAGTCCTTAGAAAAAAATCACACAAAGCCCACTTGAGTATATTCTATAGATTAGCCCACTATGATAAATGGTGTTCATGTATTCACCTGCTTCCTATCTACTTGTGTGAAATAACAAAATTCATTCATCAGCACAAAAATTACATAAGGAGAGCAGTGCAGGCTGAGAAATGGAATTTTTATTTTACATTCTTTTTAGATGTTGGAAGGTGGTTGTTGTTGTTTTCCCCACAATCTTTTGGCTGCTAATCCACTTGGAGGTTTAAGAAAGGATAAGCAGCAGCTGGAAACCTTGCTAATTCCTTCTCTCTCTTCCCATGACTCAAGAACTTGCCTTGCAGAGTCACTGATGAGCAAAGACTCCCTTCACGCCCTCCCTAGAACCTGTGCCCTTAGGATTCATGATCATTCATGATCAGCTACCAGCTGTTGTTGAATGTGGTTCCTAAGCCTACCAAAGATTCCTAGGAGACATAAAAATCTGTTCTGGTTTGGCATGTAAGAACTCAGAAGATCACAACAAGCACCAAGGCAGCAAACTATTTGGCTCTTGTTCATGGTGTTACCCTAGTAGCCCTGTGTGTATTTCCACATTTATATTAATCTTACTTCAACTTTGATAGCAGCTTGGGTACCTCAAAGGTAAGCATATGCCACATGGGGCTTCTATTTTCATTTTCAAGGTTGGAGTACCGAGCATAGAAATGATAGATTTATGAATAGAATCGTGCTGATTAATGGAAAGCTTGAGCACTGAAATAACCTCTTTATGTGTTATCAATGCATCTCTGTGCAACACCTTTCCATAAATGCTCAACTCATATCCATGGAACATCTTTGTATATATGCTCAATGCATCTCAGTGTGATGCCAAAACTCTAGAAAGAAAGACTTTTAGAGAATAGAATTCACATCTAGTACCTTCTACTTATAGGACATTAAATTCTTTTAAAAATATGTACATTCTTGGATAATAATGAATATGTAGGTATGAAAAATGTTAAACATTGTTTTAATTTAATTAAATTGTGGCACTTCCATATGAGGGACAGTTAACTTCACAGAGGAACTAGAAGAGAGATCCTGTCTGAGTATGGCTTAAGCAAGTGGATTACAGATGACATGACTTTGACTCAGTTCCTCTAGACACAGTCACAGAACTTGGAGCTATTAAAGGTGCAGTCTGAGGGATTTCATGAACTTGTTCACTTTGGGATGTGCTGTCTTTTTTATTGGACTATCTTTAAGATCTTAAGGTGATAAAAATACTAATAGCATAAAAGCCTAACTGAAGTTAAGAAGAATCCTTTTAAGTATTAGGCTGATTAATGCTTAGAAACTGTGCTCATGATTATAATTATCATGAAAGTTTCCATGATAAGGAGATGGAGCTTTAAAAAATAATGGCCATTATGACAAATTAGTTGAGTGTTTATCATATGCCTAGTGTTTTTCTGAACCTAAGTGAAAAGCCATTAATCTTGTAAGAAAACAATGCTTCTACCACCAAATCGTAGACAAAGAAATATAGGCAAGGGCAAGAAATAACCCTACGGATGAAAGACCTGGGAAGCATTTGACTCCTAATTCTAACTATGGCTACTGATTGCTGCATTATTTATAATATAGAGTATGCTCTGTGACAACCTTCTATGTCTTTCTTGAGTACAGGGTGTTTCACAAAGATTTCACATAATTCTCACCACAGAATCAGCATTCAGCAAAAGAATTCAAGACATGAATATTTAATCCAGAATCATAAATGTCCAAAATATTTAAATCACTTCTGGTTAATCACACATTTATATAACTTCAGGAGTATAATGAGGGTTAAGCTTGCTGAAATGTAACTTCAAGAATTCCAAGAAATATATTTGGCATCAACGTGGTCTTTGACACCTGGATGCTCATAGTACTCTCAAAATTTGAAACTCTTTAAGGGACTTTAATTTTTATAAAAATAAGTGAACAAAACCGCATTGGTTCTTCCAGTATCATCTGGCATCTGAAAACCTAGTGGACCTCAGGCTCTTCTTTGGCATTTAAAACTTGTAAGTTACAAAAGATCAAAATAATATTTTTCTGGACTTAATTTCTAAATTTGTTGTTTATGTCAAAGTATTACTTGACACAGTTCACCACAAAGCAAAGAGGAGTCAAAGGTGAAAGGCATTTTTGTTTTGAGACTATGAAAACACATACATACACACACACACACACACACACACACACACACACACACACACAGAGTCATCATGAGTACTGCATGATGTCCTTTATAGCCCAAACTGTACATTTCATTTTTATAGAAATTTCCATAATAGGCACAAGGAACTAAATGTTGTTATGATATAGTCAACAAAACTGGTTTTTCAAAAATGAACAAAAAGCATTTTATTTTAAAGAAAATGGAATGTAGTGGCAATATGAAGATACAGGTGTCTACTATTTACCAAACAAAGCTCTATGATACCATAGCAGATTTGCAAATTATGAGTATATTTTCATGTCTTCAAGACAGTTACCCTAGTTAGTAATAGCTGTCTATACAACACATAGTGTAGTCACTTTTAAACAAAAGAAGAGTATAAATGAGTAATTATCTTTATGATGTTAGTCTGTGGAAAAAATATTTCTTGATACAAGAGAATAGAGCCCTTACTGGGGACAATAATTCTTGGACAGGTGGTCTTGGGATATACAAGGAAGCTTGCTAGGCATGAACTATAGAACAAGCCAGCAAGCAGTATTCCTCTATGATTTCTTCTTCAGGTTCTCACTTTGACTATATGTCCTGACTTCTCTCAATCATGGGCTGTGACTTGGAAATGTAAGCTAATGAAAGCCTTTCCTATGAAGGTTCCCCAGCTGTCAGTCCAGAGTCCCTGAGCTCCCACTAGGTCAAGTCGGTTATCTCTGTGGTTTTCCCCATCATGATCTTGAACTCCCTTGCTCATATAATCTCTCCTCCCTCTATTCAATTGAACTTCAGGAGCTCAGACCAGTGCTTGGCTGTGAATCTCTGCACCTTCTTTATCAGTTACTAGATGTAGGTTCTATGATGACAATTAGGGCAATCATCAATCTGATTACAGGAGAAGACCCATTCAAGGCACCCTCACCAATATTGCTAGGAGTCTTAGCAGGTGTCATCTTTGTTCCTTAGAATTTCCCTAGCACCAGATTTCTCCCTAACCCCATAATGTCTCCCTCCCTCTATCAATATATCACTTTCATTGTTTTCCCTCTTCATCCTTCCTCCAACTCGGCCATCTTGATCCCCCATTCCCTACCCTCTAACCACTCTCTCCCAGGTTACCTAGGAAATCTTAACTATTTCCTCTTTCTGGGGGGATCTATGCTTATCCTTCTGGGGGTCTTCCTTTTTATCTAGCTTATCTGGGGTTGGGTATTGCAACCTGGTTATACTTTGCTTTGCATCTAATATCCACTTATGAGTGAGTACATACCATATTTGTCTTTCTGGGTCTGGGTTTCCTCACTCAGGATGATTTTTTTCTAGTTTCATCCATTTGCCTGCAAATTTCATAATGTCATTTTTTATAACTGCATAATACTCCATTGTGCAAATATACCACATTTTCTTTATCTATTCTTCATTTGAAGGGCATCTAGGTTGTTTCCAGCTTCTGGCTATTATGAATAATATACTGCTATGAACATAGTTGAGCAAGTGTCATTGTAGTATGATTGAACAACCTTTGGGTATATGCCCAAGAGTGGTATTGCTGGGCCATGAGGTCAGTTGATTCTCAAATTTCTGACAAACTGCCATACTGATTTCCAGAGTGGCTGTCTAAGTTTTCACTCCCATCATCAGTAAGGAATGTTCCCCTTACTCTACATCATCTTCAAAATAAGCTGTCATCAGTGTTTCTGATCTTAGCCATTATGACAGGTATAAGATAGTATCTCAGAATCATTTTGATTTGCATTTTCCTGATGGCAAAGGATGTTGAACAATTCCTTAAATGTCTTTTGGCCATTTGAGATTCTTCTATTGAGAATTTTTCTGTTTAGATCTGTATCCCATTTTTAACTGGATTATTTGGTATTTTGATGTCTAGATTCTTAAGTTCTTTATATATTTTGGTGATCAGCCCTCTGTCAGATGTGGGATTGCTAAAAATCTTTTCCCATTCTGTAGGCTGCTGTTTTGTCTATTAATCATAGCCTTTGCTTTACAGAAGCTTCTCAGTTTCAGGAGATCCCATTTATTAATTGTTGCTCTCAGTGTCTGTGCTTGTAGTTGGAGAGCTTCTCTCCAGTTGCCACCAAGTCCCAGTAGTCTGGTAGCCCATTTATAAAAGAAACACACAGACATTTATATTATTTAAACTGCTTGGCCATTAGCTTAGGCCTACCATTGTCTAGCTCTTACTCTTATATTTAGCCCATTTCTATTAATCTAAACTTTGTCACGTGGCTTGTGGCTTACTGGTATCTTTACATGTTGCTTCTTATGGTGGCGGCTGGCAGTGTCTATCCCAGTCTTCCACTTCCCATAATTCTCCTCCTCCTTGTCCCACCTACCCTATCCTTCCTGCCTGGCTACTGGCCAATCAGCATTTTATTTTACCCAATCAGAGCAACACATTTGACATACAGAACATTCCACAGCACTTCCCCTTTTCTTTTTTTCAAAAAGCAAGGTTTTAACTTTTATATAGTAAAATTTTAGATAACAAAACAATTATCAAGCAAGAATTACAGTTACAATATTAAAGAAGATATCCTATCTATCTTATATTTGTGAGTCTAAAGTTTTATATCTAACTTATCTTTTATCATAACTGAGGAAATTATAACTATCTAGTCTTTAACCACATCAAAGACCTCAGAAGGATATAATATTACCCGAGAACCAGGAGAAGGATGCAAGTAACTTTCGGGAGTCTTGTAGACAGAGACAGCTGGCAGCCTGGATAGTCACCTAATGTTCCTTCATAAAGTTGGGGCATTTGTCTTTAGCCTATAGGGCTAGAGTCTCTTGGTTACTTTTCTCAGTGTCCTGGAGAATGTCTGGCAGTTTCCTCTGCGAAGCAGGTACCTGAAGGACCATTTTGTCAAGTAAAATTTAGTGGTCATCTTTTTATGGGTCCTGCATGTCCAGTCAATCAAGCAGTCCAGGCAAGAACAGTTTCTTGCCCAAATGGCTATTTTGCCAAGGTGAAGGTAAGATATGAAGTGTCTTCAATGCCCATTCTCCCCTCTGAAGTAAATTGGTGTTGCCAGGAGCAGACATGTCTCACTGTCCAGAAAGTCTAAATTTTAAAAATATTTTAAATGCCATATTCTGAAGGTCTTTGAAATATTTGAAGATTACCTAACTATCTGAAATATCTCTATGTATACCTAGAAGATTTAACTAACATGGCTATGAATATGATTATCATAGATGACTAATTATTAATCTATTTTTAATTACCATTATAATTTTAAATGAGCTATACAAACATAATATCTTAAACAAGAATAGAAATATACACACAGTATAACAAAATTAACTTTAAGTTTGTATCAATAGACTAAAATCTATACCAATGTAAAACATTTTAAACAAGTTGTTGCTCTTTAGAAGTTAAGTTCCTTAATCTACCCTTTCTTCCTATTATATCTATATCATATCCCCTTTTATTCTTTAAAAGAGATCACATTTATAATCAACCTGCTTTAAATAAAAATACCGTTTTTTTTTCTGTCCCATACCAGAGGGCTCTTTTGATTTGGGACATAAAAATCTCTTAACCTTTTTTTTAGCAATATGTCCCGGTTTAGAGGAGTGAGCCAATTCCATCTCCAAAGCCAGCTTGATAATTTTGGGAAATTGGGTGCAGTTTCTCTTACTATTTTCTGCTGGAGGGGGCACTGTATCTTATGGGGACAAAAAGAAAATTTTAGGATTATGGAGTTGTCCGTGAGGGTAAACCTCTGAGCCAGTTGCCCTGAAACCATTCTGGATGTTGGATCATGTGGGCCATGGTGTCATCGGAGACCTTTCAGGTGGTCTTGGCTGATCAAACCTCATGTATCTTAATCTGGAACAAATCCAGAGCCTCTGGCTTTCTGTGGAAACAAAAGCAGAGACAGAACATCCCACAGCATGTGCTACTGGTGTTATATTTAGGAAGTGGTATCCCGTGCCAAGGTATTCAAGGTTACTTCTCACTTTCTCTTCTACCAGGTTCCGTGAAGCTGGATTTATGTTGATGTCTTTGATCCATCTGGACTTGAGTTTTGTACATAGTGATAGGTATGGTACTATTTGTATTTTTCTACATGTTGACATCTTCTTATGCCAGCATCATTTGTTGAAGATATTTTCTTTTTTCCATTGTACAGTTTTGGTTTCTTTGTCAAAAATCAGGTGTTTGGATTAATGTCAGTGTCTTTAATTTGATTACATTGATCCACATGTCTGTTTTTATTTTATAGTACCAAGCTGTTTTTATTACTATAGCTCTATAGTAAAGCTTGAACTCAGGGATGGTGATGCCTACAAAGTTCCTTTATTGTACAGATTTGTTTTAGCTATCCTAGGTTTTTTTTTTTTTTCCATAAGAAGTTGAATATTGTTCTTTCTAGGTCTGTGTTGGGATTTTGATGGGGATTGCATTGAATCTGTAGATTTCTTTTGGTTAGATTGCCATTTTTATTATGTTGACTCTACCTATCCAAGAGTGTGGGAGATATTTCCATTTTCTGATATCTTCTTCAATTTCTGTCTTCAAAGACATAAAGTTCTTGTCATACAGGTCATTCACTTGTTTGGTTAGAGTTACCCCAAGATATTTTATGTTATTTGTGGCCATTGATGATGATTCTCTGATTTCTTTTTAGTGTGTTTATCATTTATGTATAGAGGACTACTGAGTTTTTTGAGTTAATCTTTTGCCCTGCCACATTACTGAAGGCGTTTATCAGCTTTAAGAGTTCCCTGGTAGAATTTTTGAGGTCATTTATATATACTATCATATCATTTTCAAATAGTGAAAATTTTACTTCTTCCTTTCCAATTTTTATCTACTTGGTTTTCTTTTGTTGTCTTATTACTCTAGCTAGAACTTCAAGAACTATATTGATAGGTATGGAGACAGTGGACACCCTTGTCTTGCTCCTGATTTTATTGGAATCACTTTGAGTTTCTCACCATTTAGTTTGTTGTTGACATTGGCTTGTTGTATACTGTCTATTATGTTTAGGTATGTTCCTTGTATCCATGATCTCTCCAAAATGTTTATGATGAAGGGGTGTTGAATTTTGTCAAAGGCTTTTTCAGCATCTACTGAGATGATCATGTGGTTTTTTTCCCATTCAGTTTGTTTATATGGCAGATTACATTGATAGATTTTTGTATGTAGAACCATCCCTGAATCTCTGGGATGAAGCCTACTTGATTGTAGGATGAAGTGTTAAATGGTCTTATTAATAAAAAACCTGGAGCCAGATATTGGGGAGAATAGCTGTGAGATCACAAAAGCAGAAAGAAAGCCAGCCACATTCTTACCACTTGGAGATCCTCTGCCAAAGATACCTACTTCTTGTTTACCCAGCCCTATATGCTTTTCTGTTCTGCATTTCACTTTTTCTCTCTGCTCAGCTACATCACTTCCTTTTTCTGCCCAGTTCTGTCACTTCCTGTCTGTCTTTACAGACCTCCAGACCTTTATGGTTAACTAGTGTTGGAATTCAAGGCATGTACCACCACTCCTGGCTCTCTTCCCTGTATGGCCTTGAACTCACAGAGAGCCAGACAGATCCCTGCCTTCCAAGTGATAGGATTAAAGGTGTGTCCTACCATTGCCTGACTTCTAAGTTTAATATAGTGGCTGTTTTTTTTCTCTGATCCTCAGATAAACTTTATTAGAGTACCTAATATTTTGGAGGACACAGTGAATCACCATACTTGATCATGGTAGATGATTTTTTTATGTGTTCTTGGATTAGTTTTGCCAATATTTTATTTAGTATTTTTGCATTAATATTCATGAAGGAGATTGGTCTGTAATTCTCTTTCTTAGTTGCATATTTGTGTGGTTTGGGTATCAGGATAATTGTAGATTTGTAAAAAGAGTTTGGCAATGTTCCTTCTGTTTCTAATGTTTGGAACAATTTAAGGAATATTGGTATTAGCTCTACTTTGAAATTCTGGTGGAATTCTGCGCTGAAACCATCTGGCCCTGGGCTTTTTTAGGTTGGGAGAATTTTGATGATTGCTTCTCATTGTTGTTCATCTAGTCTTGATTTAATTTTGGTAGGTAATATGTATCCAGAAAGTTGTCCATTTCTTTTAGATTTACCAATTTTCTGAAGTACAGGATTTTGAAGTATGACCTGATGATTCTGAGGAAATCCAGAGAACTAAACTAACCAAAAAGTAGAGGGGGAATATCCAAATTAACAAAATCAGAAATGAAAAGGGGGATAGTCTCCCTCTACTTTTTGGTTAGTATAGATAAGGGTTTGTCTATCTTGTTGATTTTTTCAAAGAACCAACTCTCTGTTTCATTGATTCTTTGTATTGTTCTCTTTATTTCAGTTTTATTGATTGCAGCCTTGAGATAATTTCTTGCTGTCTACTCCTCATTGGTGAATTTGCTTCTTTTGCTTTCAGATGTGTTGTTAGGTCACTAGTGTGAAAATTCTCCACATTCTTTATGCTATGAACTTTCTTCTTAACACTGTGTTCATAGTGTCCCACAATTTTGGGTATGTTGTGCATTCATTTTCATTGAATTCTAGGAAGTCTTTTTTTTTTTTTTTTCTTTATTTCTTCCTTGACCCAGTGGTGATTCAGTTGAGCATTTTCCAGTTTCCATGAGGTTGTAGGCTTTCTGCAATTTGTGTTGTTGTTGAATTCTAACTGTAAGTCATGGTGGTCCAATAAGATATAGGGGGTTTTTCCATTTTTTTAAAATCTTTTGAAGTTTGCTTTGTTACTGAGAATGTGGTCAGTTTTGGAGAAGGTTCCATGAGGTGCTGTGAAAAAGGTACATTCTTTTGTATTAGGGTGGAATGTTCTGCAGACATCTATTAAGTCTATTTGAGTCATAATATCAGTTAGCTCCCTTTTCTGTTAAGTTTCTGTCTGGCAGACCTGTCCTTTGGTGAGAGTGAGGTGTTGTAGTCTCCCACTATTAGTATGTGGGGTTTGATGTATGATTTAACATTTAGTAATGTTTTATTTTTTTAACAAATGTTGAGTGCCCTTATATTTGGGGCATAAGTGTTCAGAATTCAGACTTCATCTTCATGAAATTTTCCTGTGATGAGTATGAACTTTCCTTCTCCATCTCTTTTGATTTAGTTTGAAGTCTATTTTGTTAGATATTAGGATAGCTACACCAGCTTGTTTCATAGGTTCATCTGATTTGAAAATCTTTTCCCAACACTTTACTCTGACATAATGTTAATATTTGTCTTTGAGGTTGAGGTGTGTTTCTTTTTGTTTTTGTTTTTTTTATTTCTTTTTCTTTCTTTCTTTTTTCTTTGATCTCACTCTGTAGAACAGGATTGCCTTGAACTCACAGAGATCTGCCTGCCTCTGCCTGCCTCTGCCTCCTGGGTGCTGGGATTAGAGATGTGCACAACCACTGCCTAGCAATGTGTGTTTCTTGTATGCAGCAGAAGGATGCATTCTCCTTTTGTACCCACTTTGTTAGCCTGTGTCTATTTATTGGCAAATTGAGTCCATTAATATTAAGAGATATCAATGACAAGTGATTGTTAATTATTATTATTATTATTATTATTATTATTATTATTATTGTGTGAGGTTATTTATTGCCTTATGAAAACAGGTGCAGCTAACTTCCTTGAGGAGTTTTTGTTTTAGTACTTTCCATAATGCTGAATTTGTGGATAGATATTGTTTAAATCTGGTTTTGTCATGTAACATCTTGTTTTCTCCTTCAATGGCGATTGAAAGCTTTGCTGGACATAGTAGTCTGGGCTGGCATCTGTGGCCTCTCAGTGTCTGTAGAATGTCTATCCAGGACCTTCTGGCTTTCAGTGGTTCCACTCAGAACTCAAGTGTAATTCTGATAAGTCAGCCTTTATATGATACTTAGCATTTTTCCTTTGCAGCTCTTAATATTCTTTCTTTACTCTGTATGTTTAGTGTTTTGATTATTATGTTGCAAGGGGACTTTTTTTATGCAGTCTATTTGGTGCTCTATAAGCTTCTTATACCTTCATAAGCATGTCTTTCTTTAGGATGGGAAAGTTTTTTTTCCATGATTTTGCTGAAAATATTTTCTGTGCCTTTGAGCTGGAATTCTTCCACTTCTTTTACCCCTATTATTCTTAGGTTTGGTTTTTCTTTCATGGCGTCCCAGATTTCTTGGATTATTTGTCTCAAATAGTATTAAGAACCATTCTTTATAATATTCTTCCTAGGGGCTCAGAAGAGAAGCTACAAATGGCGAGATTTATTTTTTAGGAAATTAATCTAAGTACACAAAGCTCTAAGTTTGTCTGCTTTATTTCTCTGGATAAAATTCTGTCTACACAGTTACAGTTCTGTATTCAAGCTTAGCTCCTTTCTTGCCTGATTTCTCTCTACATTTATCTGCTGCCCCCTCTAAGTTCTATCTTAATTCTCTCATCTTAGTGCTCTCCATCTTGTTCTTCCCCAAATGGCTCTTCATCTTCCATCTCATTCTTCTAGTTCTCCAGTAAAAATCCTCTCCAGTCAAAATCCTCAAAGTCCTCCCTAAGTCTCTGACGTTTACAATTATATACCCATACAATAGCAGTGGGTCTAGTCAAAGCAAGGTCACCAGGCTTGTATTCTTACAAGGTCATAAAGACAGACAAGAGTTTTCCTCAGGCCGTGACTGTCAGACTTTCTTTTCCAAACCAAAAGGGGAGTGGTAAAAGGAGATCAACTAAGAGCTAAAATTGGTTAGTATATCAAAAAAAGGGAATTTATCTTCTCAAACTACATTCCTAGATATGTTTAGGTAAATGTCGGAGTCTATAATGTTAGTATAAATACCACTAAGGCTGTATAAAAAAGGAGGGTCTGAGTTTAATTTACCTTAACTTAGGAGACCATTTGGCTTTGGATGCTTGATAGATATTTCAGATAAAATACACTATTAGGAGTTCTAGGAAGCATTCATAGCATTACAAGAAAATCACTGTAGGAAGCAGCTAATATACATACAAAAGCTAAAATATCACCAACACTTCTTAAGCCATGGCTTGACCTTCAGAAAAGTCCTTGACTTTTTCAAGAAGTAGCTTCTGTGATAGTATCTGGATTCCGTACATTTTCCTGCAGCTTGCAGCAGATTTGTGTTAAAAATTTGTTGGATTTAACATTTACTTTGACTGGTGAATCTATTTCCTCGATTGCATCTTCAGTGCCTGAGATTCTCTCTTCCATCTCTTGTGTTCTGTTGGTTATGTTTGCTTCTGTAGTTCCTATTCGTTTACCCAGATTTTTCATTTCCAGAATTCCTTTGGTTTGTTTTTTCATTATTGCTTTCTTCATCCATTTGACTGTTTTTTTTTTTTTTTCTTGGCATTTTAAAAGAGATTTATTGATTTCTTCCATTTTTTTGTTTGTCTTTTCCTCCATTTCTTTAAGGGAAATTTTCATTTTCTCTTTAAGGGCTTCTATCATCTTCATAAAGTTATTTTAAGGTCATTTTTTTTTCTTGCTTCATCTGGTTTGGGATGTTCAGGTCTTGCTGTTGCAGAACCACTAGTTTCTGGTGGTGCCATATTACTCTTTATGTTGTTGAATGTATTCTTATGCTTCCATCTACCCATCTCTTCCTCCAATTGTTGCAGGTGGAGCCTGTGCCTCTGGGAGTCAGTCTTCCTCCAATCAGTGCAAGTGGGACCTATGGCTCCAGGGGTTGCTGATGTTGCAGGGGATGATTGTGGGTAGAGGATGCTGCTGCCCATTGTCTGGGGTTGCAATTGAGGGGCACAGGTTCTGCTCCCAGGGGCTAGGGCCTACAAAGCAGGCCTGTCCAGCTGGAAGTTCAGATACTCACCTCTTTCTCCAATCAGTGCAGGTGTGGCCTGTTGCTCTGGTGGTAAGTGATGCCTTGGGCATGGGTTGGGAGGGGAAGCTATCTGATATCTGAGGCTGCTGAGACCTCAATTCTTTAAGAATGTAAAACAGATCTCAACGGACACTAATGGGTAAACACTCAACACATGGAGGTATATTTAATAATTTATATCCTATTAAGGATATTCAGTAAGTGAAAAGGGATATGAGAAAATTTAAGATATAAGTATGAGGTCATAAAATAAAACAAAATAGCAGATGGAAAACAACTATGGCAAAACTTATGTGGTCCCTGAAGAACATAAAGGAGAACTTGTATTTAACCTTGATCTAGACAAAGAGGTTTTTTTTTTCTTTTTCCTTTTATTGATTTATTTATTGCTTTTTGTTTTGTTTTGTTTTGTTTTGTTTTGTTTTGTTTTTTTGAGACAGGATTTCTCTGTGTAGTTTTGCGCCTTTCCTGAATTCACTTGGTATCCCAGGCTGGCTTCAAACTCACAGAGATCCACCTGCCTCTGTCTCCTGAGTGCTAGGATTAAAGGCATGAGCCACCACCGCCTGGTGGCTGACAAAGAGTTTTAAGAGTGACAAACTACAATATATGTAAAGACGTTGTAACTTGGATTTTTTCAGAATTACAAATTTCTGCTACTCAAAAAGGGTTCAAACAAACAGCAGTTACAACAATGTGCACTTGTAGTGGTGATTTGTCCTTCAAAGAAGAGTTACAGTACTGCAAATTATATATGCATATTTGTCTGCTGTAAGGAAACTATCAAATATGCAATTAGTAGAATTTGTATATGTATTCCCAATCGAGTACACAGCACAGGAAGCCAAGAAAACCATGGAATGTCAAGCAAGGCTTAGAAGCAAAGGAGACATGAAGGAGAATGAAGCTGGCACAGTGTAATGCTTCTATGAATCTAAGTAGCATTAATGTAGATCAATTAAATATTTTGATATAGAAAGAGACCATCAAACTGTTTCAAAATCTAGTTTCGCATTGATTCTAAAGTGTGTTCATAAAGCAAAATAACGAGAAATTGTTCATAGTAAAATCTGAAAATGTTGAAATATGAAATATACACTAGGTAAAAAAAGAACACTGATAATTATGTCAGCACTGGACACAATTTAGGATGTAAGCAAATATTAAAAAGAATAGTAATTTTACAATATAAAGGTAGCATTATTAAAAGGAAATGGTGCACATAACTAGCAAATTTAGAGGTCTGTGCCTATTAAATGAGAGCTAATGTACACTAGGAACCCAAGTACCTTTAGCCCTTATTATCATTTTTATTTGAGAACTGCACCTCCAGCTGAGAATAGAGAATTCATAACATAAATGATTGTGTTATAATATAAGTGAAAAAACAATAAGGTAAGCCCTACTAAAATAGACTTATTATAAAGAACATGTGGTCTTTGATGAATGCAGAATAAATATTAGAATAAAATATATTGAAACAATAAAAGCCACTTTTTCTCATCAAAAAGATGACAAAATAGAACAGTAAACAATAAGTGGCATGTGTGTATTTAAGTTAGGTAGAAAATCAGTACAAATTTCTAGGAAGTATTTTACAAGAATGCACCAGTGTGCCACCCTTTCACTAATAAGTGGTGGGATTAACCTTACTGCAATTATTAAAAGGGAGGAGTTCTTTAAATAGAACTTAAACCAAAATAACAACAACAACAACAAAGTGTGAAAGATGCAAAGATTCAGTAAACTTAGTTATCAGCAGTTAGTATGAGATGGTAAAAATGTATCTTCTGGGAATATATGAGACATAAAATGTTTTACAGTAAGAAGAAAATCAAGATGTGAAGCTCACTCCAGTTTAGAACCTAAATCATTGCCACCACATTGAAGCAGCCCAAGAGTATCCACCTCAAATTTTGAGTGAGACCCAATGCTTGTGACTGAAGCTGTTCAGACATTGTTTTTTCTTTTTTTATTTTTAATTCCTTCCACGTATCATTTACATAATAAGAAAAACATTACGTTTGAAAATAATGGGCTGTGATTTAAGGCATTGGCCTCTAATCTTTTGCTCAGTAATTGCTATTTCAATCTAGGTTTTGCATACTGACATGAAAGAAAATTAATTTGAAATCACCTTTTGAGTTGCTCCAACTTAACAAGTTCTTACTTGATAATCCTAATCACGGCTACTATCTATGATAAATCTTCTTTGAAGGAAAATATTTCCTCTCAGTTTTTCAAAAAATACGAAACTGTTTTTAAGAATCTGAAGATGATTAAAGCTTGTTCAGTATCTCCCAGAACATCAGAACATCATCTGAAAATAATGAAAACCTTCTGTCCCCAATTACTGGAGACATGAGACACCAGTCAGTGACCCAGACTGCTAAGGAAAATAGACGACTTTCTTCATTAGTCTGGAAACCACCCTATTTTTGTCAATGCCATCCTCCACATACTGCTCATATCTGCCAATTTTGGCTAGACTGGGCTGTGGTAAGGCACAGCCCCACATGTTGGCACCTTAGAGTAACACAGGTTATTTCTCCCAACAAAAACTCCAAGTCCTTTTGACAGGTGTTTGCACTGTGACCCAAGATGTTGAGGCAGTATCCTCAGGAAAAAGAAAGATCTAGTGAATCAGGAATTAAAGAATGCAGTTTCTGTTCACAAATTAACATTTAATATTTCTGACTAATTTTTGCACAGGCCTTGCTCTGTTCAACAGCAAGGACAGTGGAAAGCAGGCTGAATCTTCCTTCTCCAGGACAATGTATACAAATCACATAGCTAGCCATAGTCTTAAAGAAGTAGAACATCATGTGCCCCCTAGAACAAATATTTTATTTTACATAATATTGACTAAATGTGCCCCACATCTGAAAATTAAAATCTTTCTAGTATTATGCATTCAAGATTGACAGTATTTATTTAAACCTGCTACATTTCTGAAAGTGGGACCAATGCTGAGATTAGACTCAGTTGACAGAAAAGACAAAGTGTTGACAGGACAGATAGTCAATAAACAAAATATGCTCAGACCCTATTCCTAAATCTGTTACACAATACATAACTGCTTGGCATATTTCTTTAGGAGCCCAATAGTAATTAGTTCACACAATGTGGTCATAGGGTGTACTTTGAAATTATTCTAAACAAGTGTTGTCAAAGAAAAGCAACCTAACATTAAGAGCATAGATAAATAATTTGATACTATTTCTGAGACAGAATATAGATAGATCAAAAGATGGATTAAATGGATGAATAAATAAGTGATAGGTAGGTAGAAGATGGATAGATAGGTAATAGATAGATGATTGATAGATAGATAGATAGATAGATAGATAGATAGATAGATAGATAGAGGATGGTGTAAACATGAAGTTGTGTGGGTAGGTGTTGGGGTCCTATTTTTCTCTGTTGGCCAGAAGGTCAAGAGTGGAAAGAGGCAGAAAGGGGTGACAGAAAGCTTTGTATGCAGCCCATGAGCACAGATGGATGGAGGCCTCCAGGAAACAGAATTAATTGTATCCATTCAATTTTATTCCAGAGTATACAGAATACATAGAATCAGGGAGCCCAGGAACAAACCCTAATTTGCATTAAGTAGCACACTCCTAACACAGGGCTGAGTCTGTGGCAGTAGGGTCCTATAGCAGAGCTCCTAGCCCAAGTCTTCTTAGCAGAGGCAAGAACCAAAGGTCAAGCTAAAGATGAATCAAGCATCTGGTTTAGAGGCAGCTTTTAGATGAGGTCATTCCTCCAGGCCCAGGAACATTCTCCAGATAAGGGCAGGTAGAGAGCAAAAAGTTTTGCTGTAGGGAGGGAACTCCATGTTCCCTATCTGTTGAGATAAGCTGCCAGGCCATGCAGACTGAGACCTCTAAACAGCCAGCAATGTATTCCAACAGGTAGCAAGGTGGAGAGGATCTGGTAGGAGTTGGGGGAGGAGAATGGATATAATCAAAATATATTGTATCGAAAAATTAATTGGAATAGCACAATTATGTTCTAATGAATCTACAATTATAAAATGGACAGCTAATCTTTGGATCATAGATGGTTATTTCTTGCAATAGAGGGTCCGTGAAGGTGGTAGATTTTAAGATCTACTGAGGAGACCTCTGATAAGAGTGAGAGTAATGTGAGCTGAATGTAAAGTGGCCAGGCAAATGAACATGTCGGAAAAGACATATAAGCAAGAGTTCCATCGAATGCAGAGGACATGAGGTAACACAGCAGGAGCAGAAAACACTAGTTTTGTAAGAGAGCAGGGTATTACAGTTTGTAGATGTGAGATAAAAGACGGCAAATTACATATAGTCTTCTGTGGAATGCAAAATATTTGGAGTTTTATGTGAGGTTGTTTTGAAATGTCAGTAAACAGGGGAGTGGTATTAGTCTGCTTTTATGGGAGGGATTGTAGAAATGCCTGTGTAGAAGTTAGGATATCATTAAAGAAATCAGTCATAAAAGCAATTCTGGGTTGAAGAGAGCTGTGCGTATTCAATAGGCTTTGGGCTTTGAAGGTAGAATTTTTTGAACTGTGATTGTTTGGGGATATGAACAAGAAAGTCGTCATTAGGACTATAAATTTGGGTTAAACCATCAGGGAGGAATAATGCTTCCAACTTCATCTACTTATGCAAAATAAATTTGGAAGTTTATGTTACTATTGGGAAAATTTAAGCAAAACAACAACCTAACTAAACATATAGACAGCATATATTCTATGACTGTTTGCCTCATCTATTTGGTTTTATATTTTACTCAAACATTTTTAGACAGTGTATTTGAGCATAGTTTCTCCTTCCCCAACTACTTCCAGATCCTCCCCATCTCCCTAACCACCAATAATAATTCTAAGTTCTGAATTTGATTCTATCATATAGCCTACATATTTTAAATTCATCATGGATAGTCCCATATATATATACATATATATAATTGATAATGCTAAAGATAAAACAAACGAAGCTATTTAAAATGACCAAACTTTGTCAAATGGAGAAAATGTTTGGCCCTGGTTGACAGAACTAGTCTGATAATCCTCACACAGTGGAGTGAATCCTAGAAGAGTGTGAGGCATGCAGTGGTCCATGCTCAAGTCTAGTCAATTTCATCACATTGTGTAGCTAGTGAATCCATTTCCTCTTCCAAAATGACATTTGCATATAAACAATAAATAAGAGAACAATTTTCTACTCAAGTGACCATTGTATCTATTTAGTAATTTCTATTTCCAAACCGATTTTATGTCAGACTTATTAAAAGCTTGTACAGCAAGCAAAGAGACACTTTATTTTATCAAAATTATCAAATGATAGTACAGAAATGAAAGAGATCGTGAGTATTGCCCGTGCCGGATCACGTCATGGTTGTAGACAGTCTTTTAAGGCAATTACATTTTTTCTACTCTAGTTAAAAGGAGTCAAATGAAAAATGGTGAAAAGTTCGAAATTTAAACTAATACAAATAAAATTAAACAAAATAAGAGAAGAAACTTCAGGTCATTTTTTTTTTTTTTTTTTGGTACTAAAAAAGAACTCTATGAGAGCAGATTCTAAAGCTTTCTCTCTGGTTGGACCAGTTTTTCTTCCTGTCTTTTTCTCAGAGAACCTTTCTGTCAGTGCACATTTTCTTCTTCTGCCTCACCCTGCATCTTAAAATAATTATTGCCACGGCTTTTATTTTTAAAAAGTG
Source organism: Onychomys torridus (assembly GCF_903995425.1). Classification (NCBI taxonomy): domain Eukaryota; kingdom Metazoa; phylum Chordata; class Mammalia; order Rodentia; family Cricetidae; genus Onychomys; species Onychomys torridus. Next base: position 12,190,615 of record NC_050456.1, read on the forward strand.
TCAGTTATTTTTGAGAAAATACTAAAGAAAGTGTTATTATATTAGCTTGAGAAAGCATGTTGCACAGTTCATACTGTATACCGATTAGAAGCAAAATGGAAATTAGTATAATATAAGAATGTTGACCTAGCTGAAATAAGTAATTGTATATGTGCAAGCATTTACTGTCATGGCAAACTTAAGAGAACAGAAGTACCCAGTATTTCATGTAAGCATTTTCAAGACCAGAGTCATTGAAGTCATTGCTGTTACACTATACTCAGGATTCTTAGTTTAAGTGGAAGCTGGTGAGAAAAACCTTTCCTTTTGTATCATAGATGTTATTTTTTCTCTTTAGTAATTTCATTTCATTCCTGGGAGCCCCATTTAACCAAAACTAGCTTTAGATCCCCCAATATTATCAACTACTGCTAGTTGTTACTAAAGAGAATTATTTTTTCTGTTTTTTGTCTCCCCCCCCCCCCCCAGGAGCTGAGGACCTAACCCAGGGCCTTGCACTTGCTAGGCAAGAGTTCTACCACAAGCTAAATCCCCAACCCCAAGAACTATTTTTTCATAACCTCAGTGAGAATAGCTTTATGATGGCAGTTTATTACTCCATTTTAATTTCCTAAAGACCTCATTATTTCTCCTTCCTTTAAACTCTTTTATGCTCTTATGAATGTTTTATATAATAATCAGGTTCTCATCAACTTTTCACTATGGCCAAATTCACTTTAATTACTTTCTTCAAAGTATGATTTAGATCATATTGGACTCTATGCTAGGAATCAATTACATAGGAAATCAAATGCTCTGTAAAATTTCATAATATTACCCTTCTGTGTTTTCATGCAGTTCTGTGTAACATATAAAAAAATTTAAAATAGAAAGGTTGCAAATTTTTTCTTCCTTTCAGAATGTAAATTATTTTTTCATGTTACATCTACTAAGTATGTCAGTACCTTTTTTACAAGGAATCAAGTGTATCTCTGATTTTCTTGTTACCTTTTTACTATTTATTTTATATTGAGAAAAATATCTGATGACTAGAGAGCAAATATGTGAACATTATTTAAATAACTCTGAAATAGATACAAAGTTGTGAGTCTCCATCACCAACTAGATTATGTGAATGTATAACTTCATTGAAACCTTGGGGAAGAAATTCCTAAGCAGTTTTCTCTGCATTTAAATGAAGAATCTCATAAGTAATTCAGAAAAGGAAATCAGAACCCTGGAGAGAACATTAACCTTCCATAAGCTATTAGATCCCTGTAATCATGTATACTGAACATCAGTGTCAATAAAGATAATATCCTTTTGAACTTGAACCTCTTATGTTGTTTTATAAATAAAGTGAGTATGTAGGATGAATTCAGAAAGTAAGAAATTTATCTCTGGCATTTATTTTCTTGGTTGTATAAATTTAGTATACTTCTACAGAACTGTTCTCTTATTCATATGGTCCCCATTCTTTCAAACAAGAGTATTCAATATGTACACCCAGTTAGAGATCATGGTGTCATTGACACAGACATTGTCACTGTGTCTAATAATTTTCAATTCTATTGTATTCAAAATTACTCTCCATTCAAGTTTGAATGTGATATAATATACAAGTAATTTGTCTGTATACATTTATTAATAATTTAATATGAAATGCTATTAGAACATATAACTCCAAGCCAGAACTATCTAGAATATTCAAGGAAATATGAGGAAGCATATAGAATTTGTAGAAGTCAAGTCCCACAGGACTATCCATTGTTACAAAGATATGATAAACTTGGTCTATAAGGTTATCAGCAGAGAGGGACACACAGGTAGATAAATGTGACATATATTTAGATAGAAAATTCATCCAAGCTTGTATCTAATGAAAAATTAAGTAAGCATAAGATATTCACATGTGTTAAAGAAATTTTCTATATTGCCACAATACTGGCCCTTTTCCCATAGTAATAGCAACACAATCCGTGAATCCAGGCATTCATGTTAATGGGGAGCCATAGCTAGCAGCACAGTTCTGCTTCTGTGTTGGCATCATTTCCCTGGGCTGTGTTCATTGCAATAACAGAAACCAGTGGCCAAAGACCTTCAAAGTTTATAAAAGCCATTTATTGTTGTAGGTAAGAGATCATCAGTGGGTTGTTTCCATGGTCTAGCAATGTGTTCTGTTTCTAGCAGTCGCCTTTCATGTATTCACACTGTGTTGTTTGGAATATCTGTCATTTAGCTCCCTATTTGCGTCAGGAAAGTGCTGAAGTTTGTTTACAACAGCCCAAGTGACTGTAGCATTATCTCTCCTGAGAGCTCCAGACACCCACTGTTAGTGAGGCCTGCTGCCACTGCAGTTGCAAACAGTTTTGGGATAAGTAGGTAGTATGCAAAAAAAAAAAAATCCTCAAATCTTCACACCTAAAAGATAAATACATTTTCAAGTGTTATCAACAAGCTCATTGAAAATATTTGAAAATCACGTCTTTCTTGGATTTAATTTTCCAAAAGAACAAACTTGGGCAAACTTTGTTTCACACAATTTAATTACTTCAAACTCTTTTACTGTGAAATGGAGAGGAAGCAGAGTGGGGAGGGGGAAGCAGAAGAAAGAGTAGAAAACAATGAGAAGTGGGACCAAGAGAAAGAGAGAGAGAGGGAGAATAAAGGGGTAAAATAATTCTGTAAATGTATCATTCCATTTTCTTGATCAAATGAAATTATTTTCAAGAAGTGGGCTACTGATTTTTCCCTAAATCAAATATGAAAATTGATAAAATCAGAGGCAGAGGCACATACTGACAAAGATAAAGATTACCTTTCCAACATGCTACCATATCAGTCTCTGATATATTCCTGATGACAACAAATTTGTTCAGAAGTAATTGAGGTTAGGCTGAGACATTTGGGTGTTCTTGATAAATCGTGTATTTTTCAATGGTACAAATAAATTATAATTAGATATACACATACATACACACATACGGCAATCTATGTTTTCTAGAGTATTTATCTGATAGAAAAACTGACACTGGACGTGATAAAAAGGTAATGAAATGCTCATTTTTTTTTTCTTCTCATGAACTCTCAATATTCATAAGCAGAATTATGTAATAGAATTAGCTTACTAAGGAAGAAAACTGTAAAATATTGTGTTATTTTCCACTTAAGACATAAATATACTAACTTTGGATAAGTTCATACATAAAAGGATCATTATATTCAATTCTATTGAATAATATTACAAATTGTCATAATTTGAAAAGGAAGAGTTTTATTATTTTACAAACGATTCATTCCTTAGTAAGCTTATTTATTTTTTATATTCAGCCTGTATATGAAACACAAATTAGAATACTAACTGAAAATAAAAGCAATCATAGGATTGCTTTTGGATTGTCCCTTGACTTCAGTCAACTTTGCAATGAATTTCTAGCACATCTATGTTGAGTTGAGCAAATATTCACCTCCTTCTTGTACTCTTGATTTAGTTTGATCCAGAGCTAAGTGGAGCAGTGGAATGCTGGAGTCCATGACTTGATCAGAAATGTTACTATTTTTCATGATAGTTTGTAGTGGTGGAGAGATTTTCAAGTTGTTGCTTGTAGCTCCCATAGAATTCAGCATGCCTTTCATGTGTTGTGCTGTGTTATTACCTACTTTTAGGGTCATTGTGTTAGGAAAGAACCACTTTCCAGCAGTTTCAACTGCACTTGCCAGTGTAGCATATTTTGACTGGTCACTGGTTTGTACATTGATTCACAGGAGGTTCTACTGCTGACTTCCTTAGGGAGACCAAAATTTTGTTATTCTTTGAAGAATCACATGACTTTTTTAACCCATTGACTAGGAAATGTTTAAAATTGAATCTATAAAAATATGTTACTAATTATCAAAATAATTGAATCATCTGTAAGGAGTAAATCATGATTATTTACAAACTTATAGCTACTGACAAGTAAATTGACATTTTTATCATGTTCTATAGTTTTAATGTTAAATGATCCATGTGTTAAGACATATTTCTCTAGGGTGGTGTTAGTAGAGGGCAGTACAACTTTAAGGTTGAAAAGTCTGGTAGAAAGCCTCTATTGATAGAAGAAGATCCACCAAGATGATTAGGGGACTGCAGTTTTTTCTTTTGTTCTGTAGTTGCTACCTGCATGGTTTGTTCCACTACACACTCCTGGAGAACAAGCCTGTGAGATGCACAGAGTAATTTGTCTTAAACGTATACCTTCAAAGCTAACCACTTAAATAAGTCTTTTCTCTTTATAAATTCATTACCTTGCACATTTCATGACAGTGACCACAAGCCGGGCAACATAATTTAATAAAATTATTTTGGTATACTCTATAGGCTTTTACTTGATCAGTTACAGAAGAACATTTTTTAATGAAGAAATTAGAATGTCTTCCTATTTATTAAATGTCTTTTGAAAATTTGGGTATACCTAACCATTTTTATCCAAAATATGGCTACATAGAATTTTAAATGTAGAGTAAAGCCCTGCTCAACAAATTTGGAATTTTTGTACAATCCTGTATCTTAGAACAAGATAAAACAGATTCTCTCTGTGGCAAATTACTTGAAATTTACTATCTTGCATTCTCAATTTTGGAGCATGTTAGTTTTAATGTGCTCTATAATATGTTCTAATGTAAACATAAAAGAATTATAGATAATAGAAAAAAAATACCTGACATGTGTTGTGAATATACCATTTTCAAGTCCGGCCATGAAGTTTACTCTTCCTTGAGATAAAATAATAGTAAGTTTATAATGTCCACAAAGGTAGTTTTTATGTGAAAATGAGTGAGCTACCAGAGAGAAATTTGAAGTTGAATTCTAAACATTTTAAATTCAGCCTACAATAACCCTGGCTGTTCTGGAAGTCAGACAGGGCTGTCTTTGTTTTCACGATTTTGTGTAGGAAACTTTTCAAGAACCATTAGCAACAGTTTAGCCCTTACTCTTGCATAAAAATGCTTGTCTCTGCTTCTTTTTTGCCTCCTTCTCCACTGCAGCTTCGGATGAAGAAAATCCTACTCATCACTGAATACTATGGAAAGATGATTTAGGATGCTCTGAAACAGCTACTCCCAATTACAGCAGGAAACATTTTGAGATTAATATGACGTTAAATGCAGAGACCAAATCATACCAGACACTACATTTAGGTGATGCCCTGTTCTCATGATTTGGAGTTCGATCAGATGACAGAATCTTGGTTTCTTCTCTGAATTTCCATCTTGAAAAGAGTAGAATCCAGACATCCTTTAACACATAAGAAAGGCTGGGTATCGGAAACCAAATGTTGAAATTGGTTCTTTTGTCCCGGTCGAAGTACAGATGAACACTGTATAAACACAAAGGACCTGAGAGAGTGGAATAGTTCTGTAAACTCAAATCCTGTCTCAGATGGCATAATGACAGCTGGCGAAGTTTAGATAAGGAAAAATGAAATGTCAGAATTCTTGTCTTAGGGCCTGTAGTCAGCTGGCATCTGCTTCTGTTGAAATTGTGGGAAACCCTACTTAATCTAAATATTGAGAAGAGTTGGTTTATTTAAAAAATACTGCACTTTTTACTATGATAGTAAAGGTTCTTATTTAGCGCTGTGAGACAACAAAGACCCTCTAGATTATGTACATCCCCTTTTTTTTTTTTGTTTTTTTTTTTTGTTTAGGAAATTAGAGAACTATCTACATAGCACTAAGAGCAAAAGGCAATTGTGGAAATTGGTATGCAAGGCTATTGTAAAGCTGTCAAAGTAACACTTAAAATTTGAAACCCAAACAGCTCTACCTAGGCTACATGCAAATCTCTTTTCAATGCTGCTGTCTTTGAAACAGCTCCAGGATGAGCACTGTTGTACTGCCACCTGGTGAGTAGGCCAGTGGGACAGACAGTGGGAAACAAAACCTGAAGGCAACATGTCAGGATTTGCTAAAAGCACTTAATATGCTGAATTATTATATCTGTTTGATCTGTGTTTGCTGATGACATGAAGTAGCTTTGTAGCATCCTATGCACTGTCAAGGAGCCTTTTCTTTGCCATTGTTGTTTTTAAAGCAGAGTTTCCAGGCTGAGTTCCAGCTCATGATTCCCCTTCTGGCTCATGAGTAGGGAGATTTACATGGCATGATCCACTAAAGTGATTTCTATCCAAATATGTATGTTCTTCATTTTATGTTGACTTGCAGCTAAAACTTTCATTTTTAGCTTGAAGTAAATGATCAGATTATTTGTAAAGTTCCATAGTTAGTGACCTATCCCTGGGAATGAGGGACAAAAACAGTAGCATGACCTAAATTTCTTCTCTTTCAAATGGTGCGTCTTATGTTCACAATCTTGGCTGTCAAACTATTCATTCAATTTAGAGTTATTCATTGATTTTTAGCACTTCCTTTTCTGTCAAAGAAAAAATGACTTGGCCCAGAAAAGAATAGCTTCAGCAATTTAAAGTTGCTTATCAAAGGCAGTAAATGTAAAGGAAAGAAAGCAGCCACAAGTGAGAATGTTCCATGAAGCTGTATACTCTGAGATATATTTTTTACACTGGTGGTAATTATGAACTGGCTTGACAAGTAAATGTAGTTGGTGAGATCACAAAAATTTTTGGAGCATATTTGATTTATTTAGTGATCAATATGAAGATAAAATTTAATATTTAAATATATTTGCCTGGTTGTTTCTATGTTTGTTCTAAATAAAATAACAGAATCAAGGGTGAGTGAGAGATAAAGGGTCAAGGAAAGTTGATATGGCAGGCAGGGACTCAACTCTCAGCATAGCAAATGTAACTTTTGGAATGTAAAAACTATAAAAGGTTGGGATTCTTCTCAGTGTTATATGCACATGGCATATTCTTAGTGAATATGATAGATTAAGAGAAGGTAGTTAGTCATGGCCATGGGATTCTAACTGATTTAGATCACCATCTTTTCCTTTTTCAAATGATATCATCTAAACTTTGTGTTAGGAAGTTAATAAATTAATCACTACTTACAGCAACCTTCAAGGACATGTGATCCTAAGCTCTCCAGTACTCGTTCATATCCAACAGATTTAAACAGTCATCAAAAATGCATGTGCTTTTTATTACCATGTATTGCTTGGCAATATCAATGTTCATAAGCATATGGTGTTGGCTACTATAGAGAGGTGAGTTTTTGTGTTATGACCACATATCCAAAAACCTATAGTATTCAGAAGAAGGAAATAGTAAATATAGAACTTTTGGGTGTGTCACGTGGCAGATGGGAAATTAGAATATTTAGAGCTGTACTTATACCCAGGCGGGGGGGGAATTCTGTTCACTCGTTTTCCCTCAGTGGTTTCTATCTCTAAAGAATATTAAGTCATTGAATTGACTTGGCTGGCAGTTACATTTGAAAGCTAATTTATTTAAGTAGAGATTTGTTCACTGAAATCTAAGAATAAACAAGAGAACACAATACTATGGGGAAAAAAGCTTGAAAAAAAGACTATGGGACAAAATATTTCAAAACGGAATCATGCTATAATACCATTAGCAGTTCTCACCATCACTTATTTTTGAAAGGCAAAGAGATATAGGGTATTTATGTTCTCAAATTGGGGCATGCCTGATTCCTGTTTCTCCTTCAGGCCCGTATTCACAATTATCAATCAATAGGGGAATTTTGGTTATGCAACTTTAGAAGCAATGACTGACAATGAGGTTATAAGGGACAGGGAAAAGTGTGCCTTCTATCTCTCTTCATTATAAACAAACTGTGAGCACCAACAAATCCTTGTTTGACAGCAAATTCCAAAAAGATAATACAAATCAGAATGCTTTAGTTTGGAAATACGATGGCTCAAAAAAAACCATAATTTCTTCTTCTAAAATCACAAAGTGTGACATGGTCACCAGTTTCCAGATTCTCCTATAAGCATGATTTCCATGGACAGAGAAGGTAACATATCCCAAGATGCTCTAATGTTTGTGGCCTTATTACCTTTTCACACTGGCACTTAAAATAGGTAGTGTTTTCTCTTTAGATGAGATGTGATAAAAAAGAATCCGGAGATATCTAGAGTCAAATTCAGATCAAGCTTCTTCAGATTGCAGCTGCCGAGTTATAGATTTCCAACACGTTATAGAAGTACTATCTTGTCCAGTATGACTTGAACATACTATTTAGAACTTAGGTCAATGCATATTTGCAACATCATAGCACCTATGTTAATTCTCACCTTCCAATGACTTGACAATGGAACTTGACTTGGTAATGGGCAAACTGTGTTTTACCATAATATTGACTCCTATGTTTTTATTGAAAACATGTGTAGTATGTCTAAATTTTCCATCATTACTTAAATATTAATATTTTAAATGTTTATTGTGATATATTAATTGCACATAAGATTGGATTATATTATTTTCTTAAATATGTATGGTGTATTTTGATTTTATTTACTTCTATTACACTTTGTTGTGGCCTCCAGATTTTCTTTCTATTTCCAACTAGTCACCTATCTACTTTCAGGCCCTAAATCTTAATCTTTCATCAATGGGAGAGCTTAGTATGATCAAAAGAAAAGAACTGATAAGGATTTTTTTTAAAGAAATCAAGGTAGAATTGAAGAAAGTAAAAAGAAAATATAATGCAGCTCCATTCCTTTTCAATAAACCTTCATTTTGGCATTCTCATCTCTATTGTTGAATGATTTTTTTTTTTTTTTATGTTTTACATTGGTTAGCAGTATATAGCATTTAAGAAGCCTTTTAAAAATTATATGAGACCCCAGGTGTCCTATGCTTTCATTCTCCTAAATGACATTCATATTGCAGATAGCTGAGTGGGAATTGTAATACATATTTTATGGAGTAAATTGTCATATTCTAAAGATCATTACAATAATGAGGATTCTTGCAAAGTTATAATAGTAAGTAAAAGCTACACCTGAGCTTCAAGAGATGCCCAAATGAGTATTTTTTCTGACAAGATTCAACATCTTACTTTTGCAATGTACTTATTTTCCTGAACCAAAGAACCCACATAAAAGGTAGATTCAGCCAGAAGATCCATTACCATCAGGATGTTGTACCAGTGCAGCACAGGACTTGACTTCCTTTCTTAGTATCTTTTCCTGTCAATAGGTAGTTGCTTTTTTTTTTAACAGCTTCTACTATTGATATGTTAGCAAAATAATCAAAACTCTCTGACAAAAGTTATAATTTTCTATAATCTATCCACCTGAGCATTATGATTTTATTAGTAGTTATAAGCTACAGAATATACAATAGATATTTTTATTTAAATCACTCACTTTGGTTTTGAAAAATGAATGTAATGAAAGCTCTAAGGATTTGCCTCAAAAGTTAGACATAATTTTTGGAATTGAAATCCAATATTGCTCTATGGATCACAGTTTTGTAGAAAGGCATTTTTAATTCTCCTGTTTCATAATGCCATTTGCATAAGAGCCACTGGAGAGGTACATGTCCTATGGAAGAAGATAGAAATGGTTTCTGAAATGCAATATTTTTGACACCACAGAAATATATTGATGGGAACCAATTTTCAAGAACAAATTTAAAAGAAAAACTAATAATGAGAAAGAATATGTTCCTTAAAGAAAAGCTATACACTAATGCACTGCATCTGTCATGAGCAGGACTTGTGGTTAAGAGTCTGGAAAAGCTTAGTACAGTAAAAGATAATACACCAATGAGGCAACAGAAACAAGGCTAGCCCTTTCCAGTCATAGAGATTTTACTATAGCTAAATATTTGGCTTTATTTTCAATTGATTTTTAAGTTGAAAGCTGAATAAATACACTGGGAAAAAATAGGCTAAATTGTTCCATTTAAAGGAAGCCAAAATTTAAAACCAGAATCTGAGAGTTTTCTGTGAGACCGTGTTTCCTAGTAGCTATATCTATATGTCCATACTTTCTCAGTAGCATGAGAGCCTAAAAATGAGCTGAACAAGGACAACAACAAACATGCTGAATTGGGTGTGGTGAAGTTCAAGAGAACTGAGACTTAGAAGAAACATGGGCAACTAAGGAATGATGAAGGAGTCTTCTCCAGGGAACAGTACAACAATCTATAATCCAATACCAAATTGTTAGCCCCAAAAACATACATATAAGTAACATGATCTAGACTAAACAGGTTAAATTAAGATTATATATGTATATCCACATATGTATGCAGGAATTACTGTAAAAGAGGTTGTCTTGGTTTGGGTTTCAATTGTTTGAAGAGACACCTGCATAAAGTAGTATGCAAAGGGTATCTAAAGAAAAGATGTTGGGAACTGACATAGCCAAGAGAATGGGGGGGGGGCGGGAGAAAGAGGAGAGATACAACCTTTTGACAACATCAGTTGAGATGAGTATTAAGACAGAATATAAAAGACAGTCTTATAAAATAAAAATAACTGATCTTTAGGGGAAAGCATTTTGGAGCACAATCTAAAAGCTTTGTAAATTTCTAGGCATGATTTTTAATTAGAAAACAAAAATTACTAAACATGTGAAGGAGCATCAACAGAATTTGCAATCCCACATTACCATGTGTGGCCAGGGGTTTGGAACTATCCATTAGAGCCTGGTGGGTTCGCCAATTGGTGCATAGCTGAGCACAATAGCTGCCATTTCTCAAGAGTTCATCAGTTGCTAGTAGTTCAACAGGGAGCAAGAGGGCCCTATGAGTTCCTTCATGATCCATGACTGAACTGTTGAAAGACCTAATCTTGTGAAGGTCCAGTTGGAGCAACCACAGCTATTTGTCAGGTCATATTTGCAATGACTGTGTCATGCCATGAAGATAGCATTTTTCAGACCATCTCCTTAACTTCCAGCTCATATGTTCTTTCTATTCTGCCTCCTACAATTTTCTTTGATCCTGAGAGAAAGAAAGAGTGGTATAAATATTCTGTTTAGGATTGAACAGTCAATAGTCATATATTATAAGCATCTTGAATAGCCATGAGTCTCTGGACCCACTATCAGTCACTTCAGAAAGAGAGAGAATCTTCTCTAGTTAAGGATTTAAAGTAGCATTTGTTTATTGATATAAATATTTGTGCTATCATTTTTTTCCCATGCCAATTTAGCTAAACCATAGTAGCAAGTTACCCCCTATGCTTTATGATCTCCAAAGCCATGAGCTTTGCACTGGATGTACAGTAGCAGGCATGGATTCCCTCCTGTGGATCAGTCCTCAAATTCAACCCGAGTCAATAGTTTAACCCCACACAAATTACACTAATATTTTATCAGTAGGCACACCTTTCCTAGCCAGTGGGCATTATAGTTCATAGGTGTCACTGTAGGGTAAGACTCTTCAATCTTTATCTTCCACAGGAGTCTGAAAGCACCTTCAAGCATTTTGGAAGCTTGCCAGCAGTGAGGAAGCTTTTAGCTCAGTTCCAGCTTGCAACCAAGGTATGAGGTTGTCTTCAGCATTAGGGTCTTATCATCTATTTCTGGTAGACAACTTCTGTGACCAACAACTCATAATGAAATCTCTCACACCTGGCACTGTTGTTTGACAAACATGACATTTTTTATTGAGACATAATATTTAGACATCTTTATGGGCTATCTTATGGTAATTTAATACTTGTGTATAATGTAAAATAATTGGAGTAGAGTAATAAAATTTTCCATCTCTTAAAAAATTAATCACTTTTATATGTTACAAAATTTATGTCCTACTCTTGGGGAATACAACATTTATTTATTTAATCAACAGTTTTCCTATTGTGCAAATAGAAAAGTAAAAACTAATTCTAGTGTTCTAGTTTCACTTATTCTTTCCATCATATCTTTGTTTACCCCCACCCCCATATATACATTGTCTATAGTTTCCACTATCCTATCCCCTTCTTCTATAAAAATGACTAACAGTGTCCGCTAATGAATGAGAACATATTGTGGGTTTTCTGGGTCTGGCTTCTTTTGCTTAACAGAATGACTTTGATTCTACCAAGTTTCCAAAAATAACAAGGATTTTTATAATAAGTAACATTTAATCCCTGTTCCCTTGTTTATTGATGGACATCTAGTCTGAATGAACATTTTGGCCATTATAAAGTGTGCTGTAATGAACATGGGAGTGCAAGTAGATTTTAGTTACAATTTGTTTCTACTGGATGTATATATAGAGTTGAAATTGCTTGATTATATGGTATTTATTTCTTTAAACTCTATAAGATTTTCAATAATAGCTATAAAAAGCTTCATCCCCATTAAAAGTGTATATGCTCCCACATTTTTCATCCTCACAAGACTTTATCATCATCAGCATCATCATCATTATTACTATTAGTTATTTGTCTCTTTCATTATAGCCATTTAAGAGGAGCTTTTATGTTAAGGGATGGAGACTTATGTTTACTTCTCTTAATACTGGGACCTCATCTAGTGCTGATTCAGACATTGAGTATACTGCCACAGTCTGTGTAAGTAGATATATTCATTAGTCCTACTGTACTTAGAAGGTCTTTTTTCCTTGACATGCGTGATCCACTCTTATTCTTACAATCTTTCTGCTGCTTCTTCCACAGAGTTCTCTATGATGTGAGGGGAGGCTATTGATGGAGACATCCCATTTAAGATTGAATGTTTCAAGGTCTTTCGCTCTCTGCACATTGTCCAGCTATGGATCTCTGTAACTATTCCCTTATGATAGAGGAGGAAGCTTCTCTGAAGGTAGCTGAGCATAGTAGAATGTCATTAGGAGCCATTTTATTGAAGTGTTCCTTTAACAGAAGAGTTGTTCTTGTTTTGCTCATAGGTCACTGGCTCATGTAATCTCAGGTTCTTGGCCACTCAAGCAGTGCTGGAGATGTATACCATCTTATGCAGATGGCCTTAAATCCAGTCAGATATAGGTTGGTTAGTACCACAAGTTTTGTGTCAGTATTGACTAGATCATCTTACATGACATATACCATTTTAGATCAAAGGGTTTATAGCTGAGTGCATGTTTACCTTTCTTCTTTGGTGGAATGCTGAATACTTTCCAGCATTATGAACACTAGTCAGTGGGGCTGAAGATTCAAAGTAGGCACCAGCTTGCCTTCTTCATGTTCAGTGAGTTGTGTAGGTGCTGTTTTCAGCAACAGGGCCTTACATTCAGTTTATTAAGATCAGTCTATAGCTTTGGCAATAGCCTGGTTGTTTGGGGGTTCCCATGGGGGCCCTTGGACCAACAACTTGACTAGATGTAACAAATTTATGGTACTGGAAGCTTCATTTGGTAACATGAATGTCCAGTTGTGGCTCTGTCTCCCCTATTATTTGGTAGTTTCATTTAGAACGCCTTCCTATATGTAAATATTTTAGGAAGCTTCTCCATTAGCTTTCCATACAATCATTCAAATGGCCCTTGGTTTTATCTGTCCCACCCCATATTTTTCCCTCTGCATTTGATTCTCTCATTTCAGTCCAACTGCCTATTGATCCATAGCTATCTGTTATATTTCTCCTTCCTAGGGTGATCCAAGCCTCTCCCCTAATCTCTTATTTTATACCTAACCTTTGTGGTTTTATGGATAATAGCCTGCTTATCAAAGACCTAACAGCTAGCATACACATAGAAACTAATATATTTCATATTTTTGTTTTGGGTCTGGATTACCTCAATCAAGATGATTTTTTTTATATATCCACCTATTTACCTCAAAGTATTGTTATTGCATTTTTTACCAGTTGAGGAATATCCACTTGTTTAAATGTACCACATTTTCTTTATCCATTATTCCATAGAGTGACACCTAGTCTGTTTCCAATTTCTAGGTTTTATGACTAGAGCAGCAATGAACATGGTTGAACAAGTGTCTCTCTAGTAGGATGAAGTATCTTGTAGGTATATGCTCAAGAGGTGGTATAGTTGGATTTCAAGGTAAATTGATTCCTATCTTCCTGAAAAACTGCCACACTTATTTCCACAGTGGCTGTATAAATTTATATTCCCACAAACAATGGATGAGTGTTTACCTTAATCCCCATCCTCACCAACATGAGCTGTTATTTGTTTTTGTTTTTGTTTATTTGTTATTTTTGTTTGATTTTGATCTTAGCCATTCTTACAGATGTAAGGTGATAGCTCAAAACAGTTTTGATTTGCATTTCCTTGATGACTAAGGATGTTGAACAGTTCTTTTAGTGTTTCTCAGTCACTTGTGTTTCCTCTTTTGGGAATACTCTGCTTAGATCTATACTCCCTTTTAAATTGAATTGTATGATTTCTTGGTGTCTAGTATTTTGTATTCTTTATATATTTTAAATATTAGCCCTCTATCAGATGTGTTTTTTACAAAAACACTTTCCTATTTTATATCCTGTTTTTAGTATGAATGATGGTATCCTTTGCCATACAGAATCTTTGTAGTTCAAAGAGGTCCCATTTATTAACTGCTGCTCTCAGTGGTGGATCCATTGGTGCACTGTTTGGAAAGTCTTTTCCTGTGCCATTGAATTTAAGACTATTTCCAGTTTTCTCTTCCATCAGATTTAGTGTATCTGGTTTTGTGTTGAGGTCTTTGATCCATTTGGATTTCAGTTTTGTGTGGGGTGGTAATTACGAATTTATTTAGATTATTCTACAAAGAGATATCCACTTGTTGAAGATGCTATCTTTTATCTAGTGCATATTTCTGGCTTCTTTATCAAAATTCAGGTGTCCATGGGTTTGTAGATTCATAGACAGATCTTCAACCTGATTTCATTGATTAATGTGATTGCTTTTATGCCAATATCATTCTGGTTTTGTTACTATAGCTCTGGAGTACAATTTAAGATTGGGGATAATAATATATCCAGAAGTTTTTATATTATTCAGTATCATTTTTACTACCCTAGAATTTTTGTGTTTCCATATGAAGCTGAAAATTATCATTTCAAGTTCTGTGAAGAATTGTGCTGGAATATTGATGGTGATTACATGAATCTGTAGATTCCTTGTGGAAGGATGGCCATTTTTACTATATATTAAACCTCATGATACATGAATATAGCAGATCTTTCCATCTTCTGATATCATCTTAAAATTTCCTTCAATATCTTAATATTTTTATTATTCAAGTCTCTCACTTGTTTTGTTGGAGGTTCCCTTAGATATTTTATGCTTTGGGGGCCATTTTGAAATGTATTCTTTCCCTGATTTCATTCTCAGACCTTTAAAAATTAAAATATATGAAGGCTATTGATTTTTGTGTATTATTTTGTATTCAGCTACATTGCTGAAAATGTTTATCAGCTGTTGGTGTTTCCCAGTGTAAGTTTTAGGGTTGCTTATGTAAAAATCATGTCATCTGTAAATAATATTTTTTACTTCTTTATTTCCTGTTTCTATTCCCTTGTTTTTCTTCAGTTGTCTTGCTGCGCTTTCTAAGACTTCTGTTACTGTATTGAATGGGTCTGGAGAGAGTACAACCTTGTATTGTTCCCAGTTTTAATGGAATCATTTTGAGTTTCTCTTCATTTAGTTTGATCTTGTCTGTGGGTTTGTTATAAATTGGCTTTATTATGTTGAGGTATGTCCTTTTTTTCTCTCTTTTCTCATTAGCCTCTCTAGAACTTTTATCATGAAGGTATATTTGTCAAAGGCCTCTTCTGCATTTAATGAAATGATCATATACTTTCTGTCTGTCAGTCTGTTTATATGGTGGGATACATTTATCGATTTACATATGTGACACTTATTTTTCAGACATGATCTTTTTCTAAAGTGTATCTCAGGCCAGCCTGGGATTCACTATTTAGACCAGACTGCTCTCAGAATCATAATACACTTTGTCAGCTTTCTGCATTCTGAGATTATAATCTTATACCAGCATATTTGGATTATTATTTCTAAATATATCTAAATTTAAACAAAACATAAACATATTTTGAAAATATTGAGAAAATGGATATGAACTCTTCTGATAATTGTGAACTTAGTTACCTAAAACATAATATATTGTGGCATATGCTGTTATGGTATAAAATTTGGTAATTATCTTAAAACATAATTATATATAATTTTGTTGAGAAACATAAGTATGTATGTATTAAATAGTTACTGAGACAGAATATGATCTAGGACGTAAGGAATGTAGTTCTATAACAATGATAGGATTATATGGAATGTGGACATGGAGGTGGGTAAAAGATGGCGTAGGGGCCGTGTGAACCAAAATTGCAGGCTTCTGAAAAAGCCTTATGAAAACCTCACTACTTCCTGAACTAATATAAATATATTAATATATTTTTGCTTAGTTTGTATGATGAACCAAAATTTTATTTAAAAATATATAAATTTATTATTTTATATAATGTATATAAACTAAAACCATGAAATATAAGTAAAATGAGATTGATATTGTTGAAGTAGCCATTATTATTTCCATATTCCCATGCTTGGCTTTCACTGTTCTTACTGCCTTTGCTTCAGTGGAGTCTCTATCCTTTATATTTCCTGGACACTACTTGTCCTGGTGTTGCTGGCTCTGCAGCTGGGTCCCACTGTCTCTGATCCCGGGGGCAGAGGTGAATAGAGGCAGAACCAATGGCACAGGCTCTGGGAGGTTGCAAGCAATCTTGTTTATTAAACAAAGGAGGACTGAGGTATTTATGTGAGTAATTTTTGGCGGGCTCTGCTTCCAGCTACCATTGTGTTTCCTGTTTGGCTCTGGGTTGTATGTCAGCAGGTGTCATCTTGGGAGTCTGGTTTCAGGTTCCTCTGGGTCAGCATACTACTGCACATGTCAGAGCTCTTTGTTTGCTTAAGTCATGGCCAAGTGCTTTTGGCCTTATCTGCCTTAGCCTGGCAGGGAAGAAGAGACATTGCCAGCTTTTAAAGGACAGCCATGTTGGAGTGACCAGAGAGCATGATATCATCTAGAAATACTGCAATACTAACCTGTCAGGTAGAAGTGTCCATTGGTACAATAATTCTAATCATGCAAGTGAAAGACTTGTATGGCAAGAACTACAGGTATTTGACAAAAGAATGTGAAGAAGGTATCAGAAAATGTAAAGATTTCCCATGCTCATGGATCAGTATGATTAAGTTAGCAAAAATGGCCATCTTACCCAAGCAATCTATAGATTCAATGCAATCCCACTTAAAATCCCAACACAATTCTTCACAGACTGGAAAGAACAATACTCAACTTCATATGGAAAAACAAAAAACCCAGGGTAGCTAAAACAATCCTGTACAAAGAAAGAACTTCCAGAGGTATCACCACCCCTGATTTCAAGCTCCACTACAGAACTATACAAATACAAACCCCAATATATTGGTATAAAACCAGAAGGTGGATCAATAGACTTGAATAAAAGACCCAGACATAAATCCACACACCTATGGGCACCGGATTCTTGACAAAGAAGCCAAAATTACACAATGAAAAAAAAATAAAGCATCTTTAACAGATGGTGCCGGTTTAATTGGATATTGGCATGTAGAAGAATACAAATACATCCATATTTATCTTTGTAAAAAACTCATCAAAGATCTCAACATAAACCTGAATATACTGAACCTGATATAAGAGCAAGTGGGAAGTAGCCTCAAATGCATTGGCACTGGAAACAACTTCTTGAACAGGACATCAATAGTGCAAGCAATAAGGTCAACTCTTAGTAAATGAGACTTCATGAAACTGAAAAGTTTAAGGCAAAGCACATTGCCATTAGGACAAAACAGCAGCCGACAGAATGGGAAAGGAGTTTTACCAAGTCCACATCTAGCAGATAGCTGATTTCCAAAATACATAAAGAACTCAAGAAATTAGGTATCTATAAACCAAATAATCAAATTAAAAATATGGTACAGATCTTAAAAGAGAATTTTCAACAAAGGAATCTCAAATGGTTGAAACACACTTAAAGAAATCTTCAACATCCTTAGCCATCAGGGAAATCAAATCAAAATGACTCTGAAATTGCATCTTACACCTGTCAAAATGGCTAAGATCAAAACCACATGGGGCAGCTTATGCTGGAGAGGATATGCAGCAAGGGGAACACTCGTCCATTGCTGGTGGGAATACAAACTTTTACAGTCACTTTGGAAGTCAATATGGTGATTTCACAGAAAAGTGAGAATTTACCTACCTCAATACCCAGCTCTACCACTCTTGGGCATACACCCAAAGAATACTCAATCCTTCCACAAAGACACTTGCTCGACTATGTTTATAGCAGATTTATTTGTAATAGCAAGAGCTTGGAAACAACCTAGATGTACCGGAACTGAAGAACAGATAAAGAAAATGTGGTACAGTTACACAATGGAGTATTACTCAGCTGTAAAAATAAGAACATCATGAAATTTGAAGGCAAATGGATAGAACTAAAAAGAAAATTATCCTGAGTGAGAAATTATCCAGATGCAGAAAGACAAACACAGTATGTACTCATTTATAAGTGTATATTAACCATAAAATAAAGGATAACTATACTACAACCCACAGACCCAAACAAACTAGGTAACAAGGTGTGTTCAAGGAGGATATCTCTGGGAAGTAGAAATAGAATCATGATCAAAGCATATGGGTATGGAGGCCCTAAGGACTAAGGGAGAGTCAGGACCTTCTGGATTTCCATCAGTTTGGAACTATCCATTGGAGTCTGGTGGACTCTGTAGTGTATACAGAAAGAAAATAATGGCTGCCTCTTTAAGGAAAGTCTATCAGGAGCCAATTGTTCAACAGAGAGAAATAGGACCCAGGCAAGCTCCTCTTGATCCACAATTAAGTGTTAATAGACCAAGTGTTGTGTGAGCTTATTGCAGGGTCACTACACAGTGAGAACATGATTGCATAGATGCTGCCATGCCCAGAAGGCAGCATTTCAGAGTGCCTGATCCTGAGAGGGAGTGATGTAGGTGTCCTGTGAAGTTCTGAGTACACTACCATGACGTATTCTGAGCACATAGAGCAGCTGTGTCTTCACATTCACACCTTTAACTACACAAAAGAAGCTTCTTTGAATATCTCAGAAATTTTATCAAAATTAATAACAGCTAGTAAGACTGAATATTCTCTTCCTAGATCTTCAATTTCCATTAGGGTGCAATTCATCACCTTAGTATCAGAGAATCCTTTCAAAATCTATTTGTAGTACAACATGTGGAACTGATAGCTCATATATCTACAACCCTACATTTCAGATTGGGATAAATTTAGAGTAAAAATGTGTGCACATATTTGATATGAGCTGGTCTTAACACAAAAAATCTATACAGTGTATCTATTGAATTCATAAGTGATACTTTGTGCACTACTTCATACATGGTGCTAGAAACAATACAGAATCACAGATTAAGTACTCAGAAATTATTTTTTAAATCCTTGGTTTTACAGGGCTTCTTTTAGACTTACCTTGGTGATTGAATATCATCTTTTAGTTAATCTTGAAAACTATATTTATAATGACAAATATTCTTAGTTTTGTTTCATCTGACAGAGTTCTCATCATCTGCTTATTCTTAACATGGGCTTTTGTTATATGTAGAAATGATGCTTGACAGACAGTTCTCCATCTTTAAAGCTGCAAACCCCCTGCTATTTTCTCCTAGTCTTATGTACTTGTAGGTAAGCATTTTTCCTCTGTGGTAATTTTTTCTTTATCTTTGCATACTATGTTTTTGAATAGATATATATTTATGGAAAAGTTATGAAAAATCCCCATATACCTCATACTAGTTTCCCTCATTAACATGTCAGGCTACTACAATGTAGTCATTGTACTTAATAAACCCCTGAGGGAAACCATTGTTGAAAGAAGTTCACATTTCATCATACTTCCTTCAATTTGGATAATGTACAATCATTGTTACAGGATCTTATTGAAGATGTCACATGGCATCTGGGTCCTCTGCCTGCTCAGGCTTCTCCTGGAATTGAGATTCTTATTCTTTGTTTTTCATTTATTTTCAGATTTTATGTGTATGCTGTTTTGACTGCTCATACATCTGTGTACCATATGAGCGCAGTGGCACAGAGACAAAAGAGGGTGTTGAATCCACTAGAACTAGAGGTATAGACAGTTGTTAGCTGCCATGTGAGTGCTGGGAGAAAAAAACCAGGATCTACTGCAACAGTAATATTGAGTGATCTTAGCAGCTGAGCCACCCCTCCAGGCCCTGCCTTTGTTTTCTCTAATGACTTTAATTGCTTTGGCAGCTAGTTCATATATTTTATGCGACAGCCCGAAATTGATAAATATATCCCCCCAAAGAAAGGAAAACAAGTTAATTAACTGAGGTAGTAGTCTTTCTAAGATTTTTTCCATTATGAAATTGCTCTTTTTCCTTTTTCAGCTCATTGGAAGAAAATCACTATGTTGAACTCACATTGAATGAGTGAAATTTGTTTCCCCTTCTAAGAAAACAGCAACAGAAAAAAATTTCAAGCATTGCTTCTGACAGGCCAGTCTTTCCTCTAATTTATTATTCTGCCACTTCTATCTGTGTGAGTTACATCATTTTATATTGAAACACAAAACTACTTCAGTTGTTATATTTGAATTATTCCAGTTTGAGCCAGCTGTAGATCTTTTACTTGGTTCCTTTATGCCATAACACATGTGTGGATGTATTTATACCTTGAATTTGGGCTTTCTTTTATTTATATTTATTTATTTGCAAGATATGACACAGTTTTCTGTTCCTACTTATAAGATCAACAATTTCTTTCTAGAACCCGGTTTATTTTTATATACAAACAGCTTAATAGCTAGAATCCAGACCATAGCCTTGGTTATTGTTATTGGGTGTAAATTTTTCTGGACACCTTGTCCTGATAAAGAAAATATGTGAGAAAATGCTAGTCTCTTTATGCACATATAGCTACAAATTTCTAAATGAAGTTCTGCTTAAACTAAAATGAGTTCCCAATATTGTATACAATTTTAATCCATATTACATGGATAATTCTAGCTTCTTCGTGCATATCGGGAGCTCCCCTACAGGGGGACCTGATTGCTTACCCCTTTGTTGTTCATTTTGGGTAAACCACATTCAAGGCTGTATTATGTGGTGGGTAGCTGTTTGAGCCATGCTCTTAAGCACCACCCCTAGAGAGACAGCTGTAGCTGTTACACTTGCCTATGACCTTGAGGTACCAGCCTCTGGTGTGTGGCTATGAGGATGCTTAAGACCTGGGGTTCACGTACACTGGCCTCTCTTGGCTACCTTGTGGTTCTGAATGCTGAGATCTTGGACCAATCTGTTCAGCATGGGACATAGTTCAGATTTCCAGGACCCTACAATAAATCTCCCATGTTTTTGAGTTTACCCCCAAATAAATTCCTTCAATCATTAAATAGACACCATGGATTTATCCCATTAGTATTGGTTTGATGAAGGTTCCATAATTTAATTCCACAGGCTGGGTGACTTATACAGCAGAATTTTATTGTCTCACAGTTTTGAAATCTTGAAGGCCATGAACTACCTGTTGACAAGATTGATTTCTTCTGAGTCAGGGGTCATTAATGAGCTGTATCCCTCAAGTTCACACATTTCTCTGTGGAAACAGGACCTTGCTATCTTCTTGTATATCTCAATTTCCTTGTCTTTTCAGGTTATATGTCAGATTATGTTAACATTTGTCTACCACAACAACCCATTTTAATATATCCAACTCTTTAAATATCCTATTAAGAAATACAGTTTATTTTGAGGTATTTAAAATTAGTTTCAATCAGTTTACCACATAGTATTACAATTTTGATATGTAACACAGTTAGAAAATAACTTTATTCATTGAAAATGTTTATGTGAAATTTGTCAACTTGCCATGTTCATCAAATGTTATTTGTGTATAATTCTTGTCTTTCCTTTTTATGGCTTTCAAAATACCCTAGGCAAGCCTGTCTTGCCCCAGCTTCACCAGTGATATTACTTATTGATAATAGTTAGATTTTTGTCACCTAATAAGATTGCTCTTTCCTACTAAATATGTTTAAAGATGCCCTGGCCAGTGTGGTTTCAACGGGGCAACCCACCTGTGGGAGCAAATGAAAGAGACAGAGGACACGAGAGACAACAGCAAGTCAAGATTCTGATCAAGCTGCAGATTTTATTTTTCTCCGCATGGCTTATATAGCATAGGAGGGAAAGGGGCAGGAAGGAGGGAAGGGGAAAAAGGGTATGCAGAACATGGAAGGGGTGCAAGACATGTGAGGCAGATAGTGCAACTGCGAGATGTCGGCTAAGGTCACTGGTCAGGGGCTGTTTATTCTGTTGCTAGGCTACCTGAACATGGAATGCTCTTTATGTTTGGTTGTCATGGCACCTGACTGTGGAATGTCTTCTTATCTTTGGGTGCCTCTGGTTACTGCTCTGGGAAGGGGCAGTGGGCTTATGACTTGTTCTCTGGCCTAGCTGTACTTTCCATGGTTCATGTTTGGTTCCTGACATCTTGGTCCCTAACATAAAGACAATGTTTTTAAGCTTTATTCTTCATGTTCAAACATTCTGTGGGTTCCCACAAATAATATCAAGTAAGAACAATCGGAGTGTTGCATACAATCGTGTTTCTGTCCTAAAATTATTGTCTTCTCATTCTCATTGACTCTAGAGTTAACTTTGCTACAATGTTACAAAGCTGAAATTGGGTGTTAGCTGTCTTCTGCAATCCAGCTTCTTCTCCTTGCAAGTCTAATATTAAGTTGTCTCTGTCTTTTCTTGGGTTTCATAGCTCATTTATTTTTATTACTCAATAACCATTCATTGAGTAGAAAATTATAACTTACTAATGCATTTTTGAAGACCACTTCATTGCTTCTAGTTTCTTTGTGTCTATGAACAGACCTTTAATAAACATCTGTGAGAAGAATTTTATGTAAGCAAGAGATTCATCATTATTTAGACAAGTATCTGGGAGTATAGTTTTATTATTACATGGTAAGACTATGTAGCTTTGTTGGAAACTTCCACCTGTCTTTGCAAACGTCTGCACCATGCTCCTTCCCATCACGGAGTACAGAGAACTGTGCTTTGCAGTTTGAACATCATGGCTTTCCATAGAGCACCATTTATTCAGGAATTTGCAGCCTATTTAAGATGCCTTCTAATTTAGGATCATCACATTCTGAGTTTACACTACTTGGTTTATTGTTTTCTTTTCCTCACAATCTAAAAGCTTTCTAGGTATCTATCACTTCTGCAAACCTTCCTTTAGGGCCCACAGTTTAAGCTCATTATCTTTGCCCTACCTTTGTGGTTTCCTTCTGATAGTATTGCCCTGTATCAGTCAAATGCTCTGATTATTTATTCTTGCTCCATTTGTTGTTATTCTGACAGAATCTCAAGTTTTCTATGTCTACTGTACTATTGAGCATAGCTATAACTGTTTGAAAAGACTGCTACTCTTTTTTAGTACTAAATTCAATTTGGCACTTTCTTAAAATTTTAAACTTTTTTTAGATGGTATTTTTCTGATCATCTTCACTTGTTTTGAGAGACATTTCATTTTACTGCGTAAGTGTCTATTTAATGGATGCCTTATACTCTTTATTAAATAATTCCAATGTCTGGTTCCTATGTGCTGTTAGCATTTTTCTTTTATCATTGAGTCATGACTTTCTTGAATTTAGTGAAAAAAAATCAGTCATAAAAACATCATTTTACATAGAAAATATAAACTGAGCTTTTAGGATAGTGAGTGATGTTAAATGTATTTTAGGCATTTATTGAGTCCTTTTTAAGATTTTATTTTAGTGAACAGTCACTTTGATTTTGTATGTCATGAATATTCACATTTCCCTGTGGACTGTGGGTTCACAACAGTTTAATTTATAAAACTTAATGGGGTTCCTTTAGTTGGTTTCTCATATCTAGTCTTACTTCTATTCCTACTGCAGTTGGTTGGTTCTGTTTGAAGTATGTTGTGCAAGTGATAAGGGTGCATTTTTCCAGACCTTTCTGTCGGACATCTCTCATGGTAAAAAGGATATGATGAGACCTCTGTAATTACTGCCTGCTTAATGACCAAATGTTTGTGGCAGACAAAGTCCATCACCAAGAAGGACAAAGTTGGTTCATGAACTAAGCTGGTATACTTAGCTGTTTTTCTACCTTTCCAATTTGTGCCCTTGAGTGGGTAGAAGGTACTTGGGTCCACAAAGATGAAGAGGTTTCCTAAACCTTTTAGTCTAGGTGTGCTGTTTTTTACCAGTGTAATTGTTACACTCTCAGCTGCTGTCTGTGTTTGGGGATGAGGTTCTAAGAGACAAAGGATATGTGGCCTAAGCCACTTTCTGTGACTAACTCTGTCTTGATGGCTCTCGTTGCCTGACTCGGTATTCCTCTGTGGGAAAAGGAAGTCTTAGGCGGTAGAATGGAAACATTTTTCTTTGCTGTTTATGTTTGGTCTAGCTTTTAATTAACTTCTTTTGACATTAATTTCACACAGTCTGGATGTCACAGGGGGCTCCCTTTTGGTCCATGGGAGGATTTAGACTATTGAAGTTGTCTTTAGATGATCAAATAGATGTCAGGGAATGCTGGATGTCGGGTGGCTGTCCCTTGATGGGTTGTGGTATGTGATATTTTGATGTTATGATATTTCTGCCCAGAAATACCAAAATATCCACATTCCTCTTACTACACTTCAGAATTCTTTTCTGATTTTCTCTTCACTCTTTCCAATGTTTACAGTTATGCTTGGCAGACAGGAGAAAAAATAAAAGAAGCTGTGACATCTTTTCTGCAATAGAATTCTCAAACAAAATTTTCAAACATCAACTTAGGTAAATAAACAATAATCATCTATCTACAAATGTCTGGCTTGACCTCACTGAATCTCCTTACTTAATCTGCCAAACCTACAGACTGGTAATATACTTTATCATTAAAATTTCCAATCCTAATTTATTTAAGATTTTTGTAATTTTTAAATTATCTTAACAGGATTAAACTGAAACTTAAACTACTCCATTTAATTAAGAACTCAATTTAGTTTGTTTCTATTTAATAAATGTTTTACCAGAAATGGTTTACATTAATTAACATTATAGCTATAACCAATATATCACTCAGCTAAACCAGAGAGATTCATAGTCCACTGTTCTGCTCTTCAGGTAGAAGTTATGACTTTCTATTTGCTTCTAAATTTATTTTCAATTGGTGTATATTATGTTAACATACATGTAATTTTATTGAGTGAGAAAATTAGTAATATGTATAAAAGTTGAATAATAAGCATATTTTACAAGAGCCATTAAGCTTATTATTTTTCTTTAACCATTACTATAATGTTCTATATACTACCAGTTAAACAAGTGCACATTTAGTAACCAATATTATCATCATTTTATCAGACATTTTTGGAGGTTCAATGGTATGATCTATGTCCTTTCAGGAAAGAAAAAAAAAAAAATCTCAGTACAACAGATTAAACTGGATAATAATTATCAAGGCAAAAATAGTAAAAAAAAAAAAAAAAGAAATAATAAATCAACCAGCTGATTATTTGAAAAGATAAATAAAACTGACAAGTCCTCAGCCAAATTAAACAAATTTCACACTATTAATAAAATTAGAAATGAGAAGGGAAAAATTATAAAAGAAAAAGATACTGAGGAAAATCATATTATCATGGGGACATACTTTAATCACTTATAGTCTAATAAGTTGAAAAAGAAAAAAAATTAATTTCTAGATGCCTAAAAATTATCAAAGTCAAAACAAAGGTGAAATCAATACCTTAAACAGATATATAACAACCAATGAGATACAAGTAGCAATTAAACATTTTTTAACTAATAAATTTCCAGTGTCAGAACTTCTACCAGACTTTCAAAGAAGGATGAACACCAACACCATTCAAATTATTCCATAAAATAGAAAAGGAAGCCTTATGGATGGAAATCTACACACTACTGCAGAAGCTTCATATGTGTGTGTATCATGTATGTGTGTGTGTGTGTGTGTGTGTGTGTGTGTATGTGTGTGTGCGTGTGTGTGTATGTGAAATTGAAGTGGAGTTAACCCTGCAACAGAGTGGCAATGCCCCTACTAGGCAAAATAGGCTAACAAAAATCCAGTTGCCAAGAACTAGGTACTTATTTTGGAGTTGCTGACCAGTGAGGTATCATAAATCCCCCAAATTTTGTAAGGTATTTTCAGCGTTATTGGTTGCCCTCCATAACTCCATGGTAAAACCTTTTATTAAAAACACCACAGAGTTGAGTCATAGAAAATGGTGGTATTAGGCTGGAACCGATTTGGAAGCTTCATCCCTACCAGATAGTTTCCAAAATGCTGCAAGGTGCTCTTCATGCTGTCAAAGGAGAAAAGTAATTGTCAGTATTACCCAGTTATGAACCCTTCCAGCTATAACAACAACCACTTCAGCAAGACCTGCACATTGGTGCAACAATAGCACAAACATATAGGAGAAACCAACCACTTTCTGATTCAATTTAACTCTTGCTCCACATAATGAATCTCACTTTTGGAAGAACTATTAAGGCCAAGTATCCATTAATAAACATATCATAAGCCTAAGGGGAAGGTTTTCTACTACAATTCTACTGAATGGGCATTGTTTTAAACTCACTCATTTCATTACACCCATAGATGAATACATTTCTACCTCCATCTCTTCGCAATAGGTGGTTGTTAGCACAGATATCCAAACTGGTCAAATTTCAGGGAACAAGAAACCATAGGATGCTCAGTCATAAATGGAATAACACAGACTACCCCTCCCATCAAGTCTCAGGGAGATTCAGAGAAGAGGAGGATGAAAGAATATGAGTCAAAAATAATAAACAATTACAATGATCAAATGATGCAGCTAAGCATCTGATCTCATAGAGATTGTGGCAGCACACACAAGATCAAGCCAGACAAAATCCCAACTTGGGGAAGAAAAATGGTCATGGAGTCTCAATACCGAGCAAACAAGATGTTGGGAATTGGTAGCTACTGCGTGCCAGAGAGTCAATGTACTTTAAGAGTGCAGATCCTGGTAAGTAGACTGACCTCAGGGAAAAACCATCCATGCAAAAATATATGGGAAGCACAAATTACACTTGCTGGTAGGAGAAAAAGGAAGTACACAAAGTTGGTTGGGTAGAAAAAAAGTGTTTCATGGAGACATGGTAGCAGGCCACCTATAAAGAATGCTTAAAAAAAAAAAAAAGCATATCCTCCTCTGTGGGCAGGAAGAAAAATGAGCTAACTGAAATCTGGTTCAGGCTATAAACTCTCAAATTCCAACCCACTGACTTCTTTTCCCAAAAAGTCTGTACTTCCGAAAAGTTTCATAACATCCCCAATGACACTACCAAGTGTTTAAATATCTTTTCTTCTCTGATCCTGAAAGAAATCAATTTCAAGTGGATCAAATATCTCACTGTTAGTAACATGTAGTAAGTACACATCAGGATGTAGGGTTATATAAGGGCTTTTTGAACTTGACTCTAGATACCCCGAGATCAGGTCCAATAATCAATAAAAGAGAGTTCATGAAATCATTAGTTCTATTTTGTTATATTTGGTGTGAGTGACATTTTCTGTGGGATTTGATACCTGATGATGGGATTGATATAAAAGTAGGCTTTTTGTAGCAATTTCTAATTTTAATCTCAAAGAAAAATCTGTGATAGACAGCCTGTGTTTTTCTCTATATTTTACAGTGCAAGATGCTACTAAATTTTTGATATTACAAATTAAGAATTACTTAAATGGCTCATTACTTTCTATGATCTTTGACAAGGATTTTATCAAATATATATTAAGCTCAACTACTTAAGAAAAGTTGCAACCAAATAAGTCTTACAGTATTTGTGGAATTCAGATTATTAGTGTATTATTTAGATAAAATCAACAGTGCTTAAACAAATTGAAAATGATCTCAATGAAAAGTGGCATACAGATAATTTCTCAATAATCATATTTTACTTTTATTGATGAATTATTAGGCTATTCAGTAATTAAAAAGTAACCAATTTAGATAATAAATTTTAAATCAATAATATCGGCAAATGTTCAGTTTTGATATATTGCAAAGGATTTGTGAAAATTTCCACTATATGTTAACTGCTTGGTAGCAGCTCATTGGGGACTTGAGGGTTATCCATCTTTAAAAGTTTTCTCTCTTCTATCAGAAATAATTATATAACTGTGAGAGTACCAATAAATCATTGTTCTTCATCTGTCACCTTTATTTATGAAAAGTTATGTCTATACAATTTCTTTGACTTTCATCAAACAGATTCTCACTCTTTTTGTTTTTGAAAAAATTCAAATATGTACTCTGGCCAGAAACTTTTTGTCTCTGTCCATCTTTATCAACTATAAAATGATCACTGCAACTTCAGGTGAATAAGTACATTCTCTTTTAGTCAGGCCATATTGAATATAATCAGTTCAGCTAAATGTCTGTTGATTATATGCCTAGGCCATGCTGAGAATATTCAAAGAAAGCCAAAATGGTATAGAACTTCAGAAACTTCACATGGTAGAAAATGATGAGGGATCTCACTAGGATACTTGTTGGAGAACTTATTTTTGTGTTGACATAAATAAATGGTTAATCAATTATTTGAGCGGATCTTATACTCTTTTGCGAGGTTGTTAGCTTTATCATGCAGCCATAATAATTAGTTTCATAACTGTACAAGGTTTACCACTAGAAACATGTGAATTTTCTATATTAATACTTTAGAGACTCAAATTCAATACAGATGAGTTGTAGTAAATATTCACTGTTACCTGAAACTATAGTGATCATGAGATCATCTTAAATTAAAATAATAACATTGGAGGAAATAGATAAAACAACAGTTTTAGTTATTTTTCAAATATAACAATTCATTTTAAAGATTTGTGGTTATTATTATTTCTAGTCAAAACTCTCTTTTCATTTGCTAAATATGACTGAATATTCATGAAGCAGCCAAACATATCAGGATACTCATTTGTTACTGTAATTAATGAGGCAATTCCATGTAATTTATCTGGTAATCAAGAGAGGTTTATTTCTGGGATAACTTACATTCATCCAATAGGGGTTGGTTACAGGAGCTGAGAGAGATGAGGAACCTTCCAGCAGAGAACTCTGGCCTGGTGTCCCATCCAGCTTCCAGGACAGTGAAGTATCCAGAAGGGCCAGACACTTATGCACATTAAATCTTAAGTCCCTCTAAGCAAATCCCCAGGGGCAGGTCATATGCAGGTGTGGCAGTTACTTGCTTTCACTCTAGGGGCAGTGTTTCAAGGTCAAAGCTGGAACAGCTACCCACTACACTCACTCACTACTGTTCAGTATGTCTGTAGTATCATGATAGTGTATTTATTTTGTTTGTTTGAATATTTTATCTTAAATTATTTAAGGTATATATTAATCTACAAAATCTTTAGAGTATTTGGATATGGTGAGGAACTTTAATCTTCCATTAGAAATACTATAGTCTTTGTTATGACAAATATATGGATTATTCAAAGGTTATGTTTACTGTTCTAGTTAGACTTTCCTTTTTAACAAACCATCTCACTAAAACAGCTTAGGTGGAAAGCATGTAGCTTGACTCATGGTTTCAAAGACTTCTGTCTATGGTTGACGTACTCCATTGTTTCTGACCCATAGTAAGATAAATTATTTTTGCAGAAGAGCACAGAGGCTAAACTTGGTCACCTTGTGGTGTACAAGATATGCAAAAGAGGAAAAGCATGGGAACAAGCTATATCTTCTCAGGGCATGCCCTCAAAACATAAATCCTCCTATGAGGCTCCTCCTAATGCTGGCAAATTTGTATCCATCAAAAGATTGTATACACACACTGATTAGTTCAATGTGCTCTGAATGAGTTCACTTTTAATTAGCACTGGTAACTAGAAAACAAACTTCAACATATTATCTTTTATCACCACATTTACCATACAATAACTGGCTACTTTTAGTTGATTTTGCTTCATATAACGATGGTGAAATCTTTATTTTTAACAGTAATCATTATTGCCAAAGTTCTAAGCTCATTTATATTGTAGAAATTCCTTATTACCAGTCAGGTTAGTTAAAATTTGGTAATAATACAGAAAGAATTTAATGTTAACTAACATAGAGAGAATTTAATGGTAATTAAAAATAAAATAAATTGAAGAGTAAGAATAAAATTTTAATATAGGTGTGGGTAATGGACATGAATTAAAACTTTGAGACCTGAGTAAATCCTAAATAGTATAAATCCCTAAATCATGATCACATAAATAAGAAAAAAGTTTTAAAGCCGTATTATTTTCAGAGAAAAATGAATAACACTATTTATATTTTAATAATATATTATTAATTATATTATATATAATTATTAAAATATTGCATTATTTATGTTTATTTATATGATAAAGGAGTAGATTATTAAAAATGATAAATCTTTCACCATGAATTATATAAACTTCCAATCTCTTTCCCACATGTATTTACGAATCACATGTGTCAATCACTAGCCCAAGGAACAGACTTGTTGGCAGACTAAAGCTTAATCATAATACTCTAGGATTTCTTCCTTCTTCCCTAACACCATCAAAGTCCTATTCAGTATAGCTGCTCTTATATGAGACACTAGATCCAGCTATCTAGAAAAAAAGGGCATACTAAATGGTGAACCCAAACAAACCCAAACTTCATGAACAGAAAGAAAATGCATTATAGCCATATGTAATGTGTTTAGAAAGGGAACCACAATCAGAGCTTGAAGCTAGAACTCTGCACCCTCTTAGAACATGCTTCAAACACTAATGTTCCCCTTTTAGATGAATATGTTAATACTGGACTTAACATCTATAAAATGTTAAAAGAATTTTTTCAGAAGAAAAAAAGACACAGGTGAGCAATTTGGATTAGCATAAAGAAAACAAGTCCAATGGCCAAACAAGATAAAATTCTTCAGAATTATATGGGTTATGTTTTAATTGAGCTAACAGACAGCAGTAATTATTATGCTTTACAATATATTATGCAAATGTACTTGTGCATGCTTATGTAGGATTGAAAAATGACATCACTGATACAAGAAAAGTGGGGATTAAACTCCCCTTATTCTTTTGTCCTGGCCTTTTTTTCTCTCATTTTTTTTTCTTCCTTTTCTTTTATAAGGTATGCTATGTACACCATGAACCATATGGTGTGATATGAAGGCTTAGTTAGATTAGTTGTAAATATATTTCACAAACCTGAGGTCAAACAATAAATATTTTAAACAGAGGGATAGCTAATATGCAAAATGCAGAGAGTAATTAAATCATAAAATATTCAAAACCTAGAAGAGTTAAAACTCCCACAAAAATCAGGGTTTCAATAAAGTAGACTCAAGGCTGAATGCAAATTTACTCATACATTCAAACTTTTTAAATGTGATAGAGTAGCATTATAGCTCGGTGGGGATACATACACACACACACACACACACACACACACACACACACACACACACACACACACACACACACACACAAACACATGTTTATAAAGTAGGGCAACTGGCTATGTATGTTAAACTGTGGAAAAATACTAGGAGCAATATTCAGTAGGAAATTAAAACTTGATCAAAGTCAACATAGCAGATAGACATGTATTAACCTTTGATACAATAACAAAGTGCTTAGAGTAGCGGAGAAAACAGCAGGTATTTATGTCTGACAGTTCAGGATGAGTGGAGGCCCATGATGAAAGTATGAGCTGATATGGCTTTTGAAATAAATCCTTCTATAAGATGACAATCCTGCTGTATTCTCACAAGGTAGAAAGAAGAAAGTCAGGGGAGGGAGAGGGAAAAAGCTCTCTAGTCTCTATTTTTCTTACAAGGAAATTAACTCCATCTTGAGGACCTCGTATTCATAATCAATACAATGTGTATCTAGACTGTCTTCCACAGATTGATACTTAAGTACTTGACGCCAGACTGTTCAAAGGTAAATGAACAATGCTTGCCACTAAGCATGATGACCTGAATTTCATCCCTGGGATACGTATGGTAGAAGGCAAGAGCAAGCATTGCAAATTGTTCTGGCCTCGGCATGCGGCTACTATCACTCATGTGCATGTTTATGCACACGTACAAACATTGCATATACACATATATGCACAAACTCACATTAAATAATTGTGATTAAACTTGGCCACCAGCTGAATACTTAGGTACTCTGGGATGTTTAAAAAAATGTTAAGAATAGGGAACTAGTGAGTTGACATACTCTAGTAAGAAGGATTGTGGGATCCTGGTCTTTTTCTCATGTTTGTTTTCCTTGCACATAATGGAGTGCATTCTTTGTCTTAGGTAGGGTTTCTATTTCCGTGACCACAGCAACTCTCATAAAGGAAAACATTTAATTCTGGTCACTTTCAGCTCAGAGGTTTAGTCCATTATTGTCATGGCAGGTGGCATGGTGGCATGCAAACAGACACGATGCTGGAGAAGGAGCTGAGGTATCCACATCTTGATCTGCAGACAGTAGAAGCAACTATGTGTCACACTAAGCATAGCTTGAGCAAAGGAACCCTCAAAGCCCACCTTCCCCAGTGACACACTTCCTCCATCAAGGCCATATCTACACCAACAAGGCAACAGCTCCTAATAGTGCCCCTCCTCACTATGGGGGCCATTTTCTTCCAAACCATAATGTTCCACTACCTGGCCCCCATAGGCTTGTAGCCATATTAGAGTGAAAAAAAATGTGTCCAGTCCAACTTCAAAAGACCCAATAGTCTATAATAGTCTCAAACTTACTTAAAAGTCTAAAGTTCAAAGTCTCTTCTAGGATTCATGTAATCTCTGAACTCTAATCCCCTGTAAAATCAAAATGAAAAAAAAAAAAAAACAAAAAAAACAGATCACATACTTCCAACATATAATGGCAAAAGATATACATTACTTCCAATATGTAGGAAAGGGAGCATAGTAAGGAAATACTGGACCAAAGAAAAACAAAAAACCCGCTGGGCAAGCTCTAAACTGTATCTCAATGTCTGATATCAAAATGATCCTCAGATCTTCAACTCTGTTCAGCTTTGTTGACTGCAGCACATTTATTTCTCTTGGGCTGGTTACACTCCCTGTTAGCAACTTTCCTAGGCTCTAGCACCTACAACATCTTGGGGTCTCCAAAGCAATCCAGGCTTCACCTGTACATCTCCATGCGATGGCCTCCCTAGGCCTTCATTCATGGACACCCCTGACATATGCCTGATCTCAAGTGCTTTTCTTCACACAGAGGAAGATTCCATACTCCCTTCCTTCTATCCTTGTCTCTAAAGTCAGAACCATGTAGCCAAAGCTGTCAAGTTCTGCTGCTTGCTGGGGCTGGAACATGGCCCTCTTACTTACTCAATTACAAGTTCACCAACTTTCTGTTTTTGATCGTTTCTTTAACTGCCTATACTGGCCTCAAATTCAGAGACTCACTAGCCTCTGCTTTCCTAGTGGTGGGATAAAGGTGTACACAACCACACCAGGCTCTGAGCTTTCCTTTAATTCCTTTTCACAAGCTGGAAAAGTAGTTGCCCTGAGGTCACTACCCCCTTTATTTCATTTCTCAGTATGGTTATTTTCTAGAACACAGGTCTTATCTCTATTCCACTTCCTAGTGCTCCTTTTCTTCTCAAATTGTATGCTTTGTATTTTTTCTTTCTCTGCTTGTTGCTTTTCATTATAAATATTTATTAGAGTCAACTCGACCATGGGACAGAATCCATACTAGGCTGTTTTGAGATGTCGTCTGCCAACAGCATTGATCCAAATCTTTTCACCATAGCTTCAGGCAGACTCTTCAGACAAGGGCAAAATGCAACCACATTCTTCACCAAAATATCACAAGAATCATACTAAATTTCTTCCTCTGAAACTTCTTTATCCAGGCCCCTACAATTCACCAAATCACTTCTTAGCACCACTGTTTTCCATGATATACTAGTATGGCCCATTAAGCAATGCTTAAAGCATTCCACTACTTTCCTAACTCAAACTCCCGAAGTCCAAATTCCTCCAAACCAGCCTATCACAGCAATATCTCAGTCCCTGGCAACTTCTGTCTTAGTTAGGGTTTCTATTGCTGTGAAGAGATACCATGACCATGGCAACCCTTAAAAAGGAAAACATTTAATTGTGGTCACTTACAGTTCAGAGGTTTAATCCATCACCATCATGGTGGGAAGCAAGGCAGCATGCAGGCAGACATGGTGCTAGAGAAGGAGCTGCAACATATTAGTCCACAGGCAGCAAAAGCAAGTATGTGTCACACTGAGCATAGCTTGAGCAAAGGAGACCTCAAAGCCCACCACTACAGTGACACACTTCCTCCAACAAGGGTACACCTACAACAACAAGGCCATACCTCCTAATAGGGCAACTCCTCCCTATGGGGCTATTTTCTTTCAAACCATCATACCTCCTTATGACCTGCTGTTACCATCAGCTGAAAAACAAAGGGGATTCTGATCCAAAATGAGCATTTTCTTTAGAAGTTGATCATGTCTGGTATTTTGTTGCATCACTGGAAATCTGACTTATATATTTCCCAGAGAATGTCATTTTGTTGGTGGATATGTTTTAAATGTATGAATTATTGGGGAAAGAACATTTGTAAGGGTAAAGAAGGGAAGATTCAAACACATAGCCAGTAACTGTTTGTCCTCTAATTAATAACAGCTTGCTGTGTGAACAGGTATAAAACCTTAAGGAAAAGATCACAGTTTGAATAGATTAAATTATTAACTCTCTAAGTTTAAAAGACTGTAAGACAAATTTAGAATTCAATATTTTATCTGAAATCAAATATCTGAAAACCATTTAATATATAAATAAATTGAAATTAATTCATAGTGAGCAACCCAACAATTTTCAATGGTTAAGAGGTCAAATATTATGAACTTTTAGCAAAAAAGTTTCAATATCAGCCATTTTCTGTCCTTTCAATATAAGTACATTCTGATAGGACATTTTAGATAATACTTTTGCAATTTCTAGGTAAGTTACCCATACCCTTACTTAATAATTTAGGAACTGCAGAACTTTGGACCTACATTAAGGGAATTCATACATGTCTCTTGAGGTAGTATAGTAAGAATGCTGATAATAAAATACATTACACCTAACAAACAAGCTGAGTGTGAGTAAGCACTAAAATATTTATTAACAGTATAGCTTATAAATTGTGGTTTATTCTTACCATTAAATATTATGTAACAGTTCACTTGAATTAGTTGTATGTCTGAACCTTGAAACACAATATTAAAAGGGCACATGAAGTCACTAAAAAGTACATAGTATTTTACTTTATTTAAATATTTTATCACAAACAAGATATTATAGTATGCTTTAGGGGGGACACATATATCGGTGGTGATTATAACCAAAACGAAAAGAAATTTTTTATATAAGATTCTATAAGATGAATTGCTAAACAGTCTTATTAATAAAAAATCTGGAGCCAGATATTAGGGTGAAAACTGAGAGATCAGAGAAGGAGAAAGAAGTCAGCCATGTTCTTAACAGTAGGAAATCCTCAGCCAAAGAGAGTGAGCTACTTCCTGTATACCCACACTTATTTGCCTTTCTGTGTCTTGTCATCTTACTTCCTCTCTCCACCCAGCTACATCACTTCCTCTTTCCACTCAGCTCTATTACTACCTGTCTCTCTGTACAGACCTCCAAACCTCTATGGTTAACTAGTGCTGGGATGAAAGGTGTGTGCCACCATGCCTAGCTCTGTTCCCAGTGTGGCCTTGAACTCACAGAGATGCTAGGATTGAAGGCGTGTGCTGCCACTTCCTGACTTCTATGTTTAACACAGTGGCTGGCTTTGTCCCCTGATCCCCAGGCAAACTTTATTTGTTAGAGCACAAATAAAATATCACTATAAGATTCAGAGGTAGAAAGAAACTAGATGAGGGAGAGAGGGGCAGGATGGGAAGAAGAAAAGGAAAGGAAATAAAAGGAAGAACTTGCAAGAAAGACAATGGACAAAAACTTGTATAGGCCATTCATTTAACTATTTACAAAATGAACATCGTTATAAGAATGAAAATAAATAGAAAGGGCATTAATCTTCATATAACCACAGCTAAATGTTTATGAGATCAGCATTCAGCGGTGAGCAGCTCAGACAAGGTGGCGCAGATAGATAAAATGTAGAAAATCTGAATACAAACTCAGCGAGATGGCCTCTGGAGTCCCAGTTGGAGCTACCTCTTGAATGAATCCATTGGCCTAGTCAAAACACTATCAGAAATTAAGACCCTACATTCTGCTGGCACTCTTTGCATTTATAAGGCTAAGAGAGCTTTCAGTATGGTCTTGGAGGCTGTCAATGAACTTAGGCCATCTGACTGGTATATCTCACAAAACAATTAAGAATTTCAGAATAAGTATAAGTTGAAATGCTTCATGGAAAATATACAAGAGTATGTAAGAATATAATGTAAAACATTATGTATGACAACAACAGAATAATTACAATGATCACGTTAGTTCTTTATGAAGAAATTTTCCAAGTTCTCTGAAAGAGACAGGTGTCCTTCCCAAGACTCCCACAAATAATTAGGCAATGCACTAGAAAATATGGATTGATTGATGTCATATTCATTAGTTAGAAGAATTTGACCACCATGGGTTAGGCCTCCCCAAGACCTCACCTGAGTATCTTTTGCAGATGCTAATGCTCAGAGTAATGCAAATAGACCCTATAGCTAAGAATTATACAAAGTAATGATTAAAGTTTAATCAAGTGGACTCCAACACATGCATAGAAATGTAAATATTATTCCACATATGTGTACATGCTAAAGAATGT
This sequence comes from Onychomys torridus, assembly GCF_903995425.1. Taxonomy (NCBI): domain Eukaryota; kingdom Metazoa; phylum Chordata; class Mammalia; order Rodentia; family Cricetidae; genus Onychomys; species Onychomys torridus. The sequence continues at coordinate 12,227,379 of NC_050456.1, forward strand.
TGTATCCCTGAAAATTTGTGTTTTATCAAATGCCCACATGTAACAGCACTAGGTTTTGGGGTCTTTGGGAACTTTTGATTAGATGGGGCCATGAGTGGGCAGTATTCTTGAATGTTATTACTGCCTTTACAAATATCTTGAGGGCATTACATCTCCTCTCTGATCTGCCACGTGACATTAGTAAGAAGTGTACAGTCTGTGAAAGGAGGATCGGACCTTATCAGAACTGGCCCATGTTGACACCCTGACCTCCACATTCTAACTTTCAAAGCTGTGAAAATTAAACCTCACCTTCATAGGCCTCGAAGTCTGGGGCAATTCTGTCACAGCATTCTGAACTGACTAAGCTGTGCCTGCTCGAGAACAAAGTCAGTATAAATGCTGCCTCTCACTCCTTATGTGCTCATCTGTAGCCAAGCATGGCTTTCCTTTGTTCTTCTAAAAGATTAGTGAGTTGAGCACAATCAAAATTTCAAAAATATTGATTTTAGTGAATGAGTCTACATAGGTATTATATAACAGGATGATTATCAAGATGCAAATTAATTTGTCATATGTAACCAGAGGCAGAACATTTCTGTCCTGAAGGTCCAGTCAGAATTAAACACACAGAAGCTTATATTAATTGTAAATGTTTGGCCCATGGCTCAGGTTTATTATTAGCTAGTTCTTACATTTAAATTAACCCATAGTCCTTATCTATGCTTTGCCACAGAGTTTGTGGCTTGTTACATCATTTTCTATACATCTGGCTTCATTGGTGGCTGGCTGGCATCTGTCTGACTCCATATTTCTTATCTCCCTAAATCTCCATTTAGCTTTCCTACTCAGCCTCATTCTTCCTGGCTATAGGCCCAAACAACTATATTGTCCACCAATGAAAAAGACATGCATTCACACCATACAGAAGGATTCTCTCAGCAGTCATACCTGAGTCTTTGGGATTAGAATCATGGAAGTGGAAATGCAGCTTTTGCTCTAATATCAATAGGACTTAGTCCCTTTTGCTAAACAATGGGAAATCAGATGCTATAGTCAAGACACTGTGTAAGGAAAAGTTACAACAGGCTTAAAATGAAAGTCATACTTGGCTATAAATGACGGAAGAAACAACCGCAATTATTGTTCTATATTCTTGAATCTGGAGGAAAGCAGATGGCTTAGCTAGGGTTTCTATTGCTGCCATGAAACACCATGACCATAAATCACATTGCTGTTCATCACGGAAGGAAGTCAGGCCAGGAATGCAAACCGGGTGGGATCCTGGAAGCAGGAGATGATGCAGAGGCCATGGAGGGGTGCTGCTTACTAGCTTGTTTCCTCTGGCTTTCTCAGTCTGCTTTCTTACAGAACCCAGGACCACCAGCGCAAGGATGTATCACCCACAATGGGCTAGACCCTCCCTCACTGATCACTAATTGAGAAAATGCCTTGCAGCTGGATCTAATGGAGGAATTTCCTCAACCAAGGCTCCTCTATCTTTGCTGACTAGCTTTTGTCAAGTTGACACACAAAACCAGCCAGTACAGTGTCTGTGGTCTTTGACATGTCTCCTTGTGTTCTCAAAGTGGCCCTAAAACACCAGCTCTCACATGTGTCTTTCAGTCAGAAGATAAAAGGTCCATGTTGAATGTTTTCATCTTTCTTCTTAACATATCATTTTTATTATTTGGAAATTTCACATCATGAACCTCGATCACACTCACTTACTCACTCACCAGTCCTCCCAGGTCTGCACCATACCCTCACTCCTGTGACCTCCCCCTCTAAAAGGAAAGAAGAAAAAGGAAAAACAAAATAAAGACAAACAAACCAACCTCTCAAAAAACAAAAACAAGAGTCCAATTTGTGTTGCCCATATACTCATTGGAGCATGATCAAACTCCTAGTGGCCAGCCGATTAAAGAAAACCAAGTCCTCCCACACCTGTACCAGAAGCCATCAGTTGTGGAGAGCTACACTTCAATATCTTTATTCCAATTTTTAAGAGCTCTCTTCAACGGCTTTCTGTCTAGACTGTTACTTTTTTGGGGACTGTGGTGTTGGGGTTGAAACAGAAGCTTTTTTATGTCCCGCTTTCTCAACTGTGAAAATGTAGTCATTGACAGTGCTGTAAAAGTAGCACCTTGCCCTTCACAGTCAGTGGGAGCAGAGATCATGGACATCAACATAGATGAAGAGATTTAAATGATTAATCTGTTCTTTCATGCTCATGCTGGCTGCTTTGGCTCTCAACTCACTCATATAAGGATTTCAAATATACTGAGTCCAAATGTTCCCCTGGGATAAGCAGGACAGGCAGAACCCAGGTGTGTTTAAGAATGAAGTTTTATTTCTTTTGAAATTATGATTTAAAAATATATATTTATGATTATAAGTAGTGGCAAGTGGTACATTGTCGTGCCCGCCTCGACCAGCAAGGAAGACGCGACACCGGGATCCTTCTCATTACAGTTTATTCAGACCTTTGATTAGTTACATTGTGTCTCTCTCCCTGGGGCAAGCCTTTCCCAGCACCTAAGTAGGGCTGGGCTGCCAACCCCAAGCAGCCACGTGGGCACTGTCCACAGGTTCACGCATATGCCAGCAGCACACGAATCCAGCCATAGCCAAATAAGGAGCTGTTTACCATAAAGAGTGTTTGCCATCGGGAAGGCAGAGGGTAGAAGCCAGCACCATCTTTAGGGTGCGGCTACACGCGGCTCTCTACAGTACATGAAGCCCTATTCTCTCCACCAGCATTATTGTGTGGACTTCTGCATATTTTTGCATTTTTAAATTTATTCTTCTCTCATACAATACATTCCAACAGCAGCCTCACATAACCTCCCCTCCTTCCAGCTCCCTACACCCCCCTATACACTTACACTTCAGAAAAGAGCAGGTCTCCCAGTGATATCAACCAAATATGGCATAACACAATTCAATGAGACTAGGCATAAACCCTCATATCAAAGCAGGTGGAAAAGTCCCATAACCAGGCAAAAGAGAGACATTCCCTCTCCCATTATCAAGAGTCTAATAAAAACCATAAGCTAAGCAATCACTGCAAGTATGCAGAGGGCCTAGTGCAGACTCATGCAGGCTCCATGCATTATATAGGTAGTAAATATGCTAGTCAGCAATCCTGCCAGCATAGTCATTATTTAGAGTTTGACCTCTACCTGTCTTAAGTTTCAGAAAGGATTGAGAAGTCCCTGCCCCTAGAAGTTAATAAGAAAACCATGTGCATTAAATAAAAAGTAGCTACTCTGTGTATGCCATATCTAATGGCCATTGATGCTCACTGATTCAGGGTGAGCTGTAAGAACTGCCAAGGAACACGACCTTCTTTTATTTTCAGGTATGCATGAAGGTTATCACTATAATATTTTGAGTTGCTTGAATTTGATTTTAAATTGAATCATGACTATAGTCATGCATTAATTTAGTTTTGCATACATATAGGTATATGTACATGTGTTTTTAAAAATAATAGTAGTAAATTGAAAGACTTATTTTGCCCAGAATTTTAAAAAGTACTTCAAACCTAAGGTACTGTTACCTAGCTATACACTCACATAGCAGAATAAAATGTCAGAGCTACACAATTCATGTAAACACACATAGATGTAGCCTTGGAAATTTATTATTTTACTGGGTAAATACAGTCTATCTTGGCTGCAATATAATTTATGCAACTATTTACTGGATATAACTTCCATTTTGTCTAAGGGCTACCAAATCTGACAACTGGAAGATGTAGATAAGAGCAATACTTGTATCACACTGTACATCCCTCACCATCTCCAGAGCTCCTGGATAAACAGGTGGACTTCTAATCTCTAGCTATGGTTCTGACTCTCCCAAGTGAAGCTGAAAAAGAAGTATGTTCTGTCTCCCACTTCATTTAGATAGTTCTTGTGACTACACAGTGGATGGAGAGAGATTTGGCTGGTTGAGACACTAGGATTACTGATGAGCTGACAAACCAGGTAAGAGCATCTGGCCTATTCCCAGAAGTCTAGTGAAGTCTGTTTCAATGATCTGTAGTTTATCTTCCATTTAATAAAACTTATTTATTTTTAATCTTTCATGCAATGTCTTTTGTTTCCATTCTTAGAAATCAAGGTAAATCTGAATTTTTTTTACAAAATTGATAGGTATTATTTAATACAAAGAGAAACACTTTCATGTGTATACTATTCACACTAAATTATTTTAAAAATCAGAATCATGTATAAACATGCATATAAAATGCATTCTTTTTCTTTTTTTAATTTTTGTGCTGAGCACTGAATCCAGAACCCTGTGCATGCTAAGCTTCATCACTGAGCTATACTTTCAGGTCTTGTAAACTAATTTTGAAATTTGAAATGCCATTCAGATTCAGATTTTTGTTGTTAGAGGTCTACCCAATGCTTCTCCCCTTACTGTTGCTACAGCCAATGCCTGAAAGGTAGAAAGAAGCCCCATCCAAGGGATCAGGTAAGGATTAGTGCTGCTACTCACAACACCCTCTTCCCCACTCTTCCAGTCTTGTGAGCAGGTGCAGGAAGCATATGAAGTAGTCCACACCCAACAGCCTAAGGAAAGAGACCTGGAGGACTGCTGGCCATGCTGTGCTGCACTGCTTAAAAAAGATGGGCTGTGCTGTCTCACCTGCTGCCATGGTGATGTCTGTGAGCTGGACTGCAGCTGATGACCATTTCTGAGTCCAAGCTCCTATTGCACCCAGTGCTTGTGTTGATGTCAGTGCCGTGTGTTACCACCAAAAGCCATGTGGGTGTCCTTGGTTTGTGATGCCACCTGAAGCTATCTATGTTGA